>NW_008649033.1:401631-432559 GCF_000247585.1 Phytophthora nicotianae INRA-310
GATAGCCCAAGCATTAGTTTTAGCAACGGACGTAATGAGCTACATATTGCTTCGACAGCAACAAATAATCAACCAACTAGCTTGGTGGATAGTTCTCGAGCAGAAAGAGTGCGAGCAAATGCATATTAACTGAGGTTTACTTCATCTTCCTACGTCGATGTATCCATTCTTATAAACTCCTTGAAATAGAAAAGCGCCAAGGGCACCAGCACGGCTTTGTCATAAAGTAAAAAAATTCTAGAGAATAAACTCTAAAACAAAATACTACCAGGTTATTTTTCATATTCAAGTTAGTTCTACCTATTATTCAACTCCATTCAAATTAGCGGGCGTGAGCGGGAGCTCCCGATCCATCTTTCATTTTCCGATCTACAATGGAGCACAGCGACCACAACCTCTACTGTCAGCTGAAGTCCCTGAGGCTAGCACTATCTACTGGGTCTGCGCCCAGCACCAAGCTGAGTGGAAGTCGCCTGATTGTTTGCGACGGGAAAGTCATAGCACGCAACGACCACACTTGACTGGTGAATACGCCGCCAGAAGTCACCGACGTCCGACGAGAAATGCGAGTCGCCCTACAGGCAACGTTCCTGTCATAACCTAACGCTGCCTCCCGGCATGATGTGGGAGCGAACTATGGCAAGCACGCGAGAGCCGTACCCAGTCGCAATCCCAAACACCATTGTCGTCGCGATCCACCTAGAGATGCAGAATTTGTTGAGCCACGTGTGCCGGCTGAGTACCTGCACTTTGCGTAATCGATTGTGCCGCACAGTTAGTAATCTAATATGATAATTGACACACGTGGCGTTAAGGTTGACATAACACGTCTTGTCCTAAATACAGGCTCACCCTAATGGTATCAAGACGACTAATTCCAAAACCGTTACTAATACTAAGTTAGTATTATGTTAGTACCTTGTTCTAATCCCTTACTTGCCCTAATTCTTTTATTTCACCGGATTTCTTACAGACGAGTTGCCCAAATGGGTGAACCAGTTTACTGCAAGGTATCCGTGTCATACCGCAACATCTTGCAGTTTTTTTTATGGACAATTGGCGCTGTTTTAGAGCTTATTTTAGGTATATTTTTACCAGCACCTTTCTTTTCTTTTTCCATCTGTTCAGTCTGCTTCGCGTGAATGTGCGACTCTATCCTTTGCTTTCAGCTCATCTGCGCGTACTCTGAAATTCCGAGCAATGGTGTGTAACTTGCAAACTTTCAGAGCTTCTTCGCGCAGCACAACTTTGCGATCTCCTCTGGTTTACATGGTTTTTTAATGAATGGTCTTATGTTTAACTATCGCTTTTGAAAACAATTATTTTTATTTTTCTGTATACGCTAATTCCGTATAATTATCCGACAACTTTTTTTTTGAGAATCGGCAATTTTGGCTACCTTATAAATGGAGTACGCCACAATGGCCGATTCTCAAGAAAGCTGTTTCGTGGTTTAAAAAGTACTTTTCTTGTTAATCATTTGTATCGAAAAAAAGATGTCATCACTAGCGCCGCGCGTGTTCCTGGCCTTCGATGACTTCTCCCGGGCCGGCAAGCGTGCGTCCTTGTCCTCAAACTTGTGCATCGTGCTCCTCTCGATGTGGTCCTCCCACTCATATCGCTTTCTCCGTTGTAGATGTCCTGCATTTCGCTAAATTCGACGGCGCTCAAACTCTCCCCATGCCTCAGGCCGCTGTCGAAACATTGCTACCTGCAGAGTTGAGCTCCTTCGTGCAGATCTGCCAGTGGCCAAGTAACCAGGCAGTGTCCATTGCCGTAAACACGGCTGAGCTGCAGCCCACGCAGCGGTGGGAGCTGGCCGACGCTCTGATGTCCGCTCTGAGTCAGGCCGACGTGCAGGAGCTCACGATCGTGGCGGCCCTGCACTTGCCATACGCCAAGGACGGCGGCCTCAACGTGTTCTACAGCGGCCTGAATGGCCACGCACAGGAAGAAGTTAAACTGGCGCTGGCCGACCCTGTCTGGGAGGTCAAAGACCCGTGGTTGAGTGCCTTCCTACAACTGATCAAGGTGGAGCAGTGGCCACGTACCCACCTGCTGCTGGCCAAGGGATACAAGCCCGGCCGAGACCTGTCCGGCACCTATGAAGCAGTAGATGCTTTAGGCCGAGCACTGCAGCTCTTCACGAAGGACAAGGTGACAGTCGATGCTCAACAAGTGCAGCGTGAACTGCCTCGACGGCTGGCCAAGGTGAAGATCGCTTCGACTGCAAGTGATGACCACCTCACTCTGCTCTACCATTAGACTGAAGCTAGAATAGATGGAGACAACTTGTCTATCAGTTGAACGATAAGCGGAAGTGCACATTTTATCCATTTTCCGCATTGTTTTTCTCGTATTCAGGTCGGCCATTCATTGCTTTCTTTCATTGTGGGCTTCCCTTTCTTTCGTCACGCCGCAGTCACGGTCTATCTACTCCATGAGCAGCACGACCTTGCGCTTCGTTGTGCGGGCGACGGCGGCCTGCAGAGCGTCGTCGAAGTCCTCGAACTTATATGTCTGAATCCACGAGCGCAGCTTGCCGGCCTCCACGAGGCCCGCGAGCTCCGACAGCATGGCGGCACGCTCCTCGACCGTCGAGTCCTTGACCCACTGGCTCAGCCAGAAGCCCTTGAGCGTAATGTCGTGGAAGATGAGCGAGCCCGTGCCCACGGCCACGGCCTCCTTGCTCATGCCGCCGTACGTGACGTGCACGCCCTTCTTGGCCAGCGCCTTGGCCATCTCGAGGCTTGTCTTGCCGCCCACGCAGTTGAGCGCGAGCTTGGGGGCCGGCAGGTCCGAGATGAGCTCCTTGAACTTGGCAGAGCCAGCGTAGTCGGCCGTGCACACGATGTCGGCGCCCAGGCTCTTCAGGTGCTCCACCGTCACGTCATAGTCGCCGTCGTCGCGAATGATGTTGATGGTCTTGATGCCACGCAGAGCGGCCAGCTGGATGACGGCCTGGCCCACGGCGCTGTTGGCGCCGTTCTGGATCACCACGTCGCCCTTGTTGAGCGTCGTGAAGTCGGCCAGCATACGGTAGGCAGTGGCCGGGTTCACGGCCAGCGTGGCCGCGTCCTCCACCTTGATCTTGTCCGAGATCTTCATCACGTCAGCACTGTCGGCCACAGCCTTGCTACGCCACGTACCTGCTCAATACAATATTCAGTAACCATGCAATTATTACATTGTTGACGGACACTACGCACCGAAGCCGGCAGCCGTAGGGATGACGCGGTCGTTGACCTTGACGTTGGTGACGCCGGAGCCCACGGCCGTGACAACGGCCACGCCTTCATTGCCGGCCACGGCCGGGAACTTGGGCTTGATGGCGTACGCGCCCTGGATCTGGGACAGGTCGGCCACGTTAATGGGCGCAGCCAGGAACTTGAGGGCCACTTGGCCCTGCGCAGGAGCGGCCTCCTTGTCGTCCGCCTCCGTCCTGCCAATGAAGGACAATGCATTAATCAATAAAAACCTCTGGCCAAAGGGATTCTTGCGCTGGTCACAACGTACTTGAGGACGGAGAGCGGGTGGCCGAATTCCGAGTAGCGGATAGTGCTCATCGAGCGCTTGCCCTTCGCGGCGAGGCCCTTGACGACAGAGGAGATCATGGTGCGGGACTAACTAGGCTTTGACTGAGTGTGGCGTGGGGCTGTGCGGGCCGCTCGTCGATTTGACTTGACATTTGTATGAGGATTCCGATGATCCAGACCACTTACACATAGTAAGTAAAACTCTAAATAAGAATGTATGTGCTTTTTACGCATTATGAAAGGTCTCTGACCACAGCCGTAAATAAACTGTAGGCAAGAATATAAATAAATATAATGTTTTATTAGGCATTATGCGAGGTTGGTGTTGGTCGGCGCTACTTATCAGAAAGCACCCAATTAAGGGCATTTAAAGCAATAAAAGGGTCTAAAACGGGATTGAAGTTCCGTTTTAGTGTCGAAATGGCGCGTTTAAGTAGACGTTCGCAAAATGAGCCACGTTTAAGTAGACGCCTTTTCTATCACGCGAAAACTTAGTCCGAGAATTGAAATCTCCTATCAGGCGCGACAGCAGTGGTGACAGCTCGCTCGCGCTAAGTGAAGCAGATGTCGCTGCCCGTCGTTCACTGCAGCGTCAGCTAATTGCAGCAGTCGAGCAAGATAAACTGTTGGAAGGTGGCGAAGGTTTTGGAGGCGGAGGCTGACGGTCAGCCGCCATCAACGAGCTCGGAGCGAAAGAGAAGATCGAGTAGGCTGCGGGCCAAGCAGGACAAGAGCCGCGATGACCCGTCACTCTCTGCCCGCTGTGGCGCTATCTTGCGGCTGCTGCCTCGCACTGGCACGGCGCTGCCGACACTGTCTCAGGTTCTGCCAGATTGCTGCGAAGAGGTCCGAGAAGGTCATGACGGTGGTTTGTATGTTCAACTGTATCTGCCATCGTGCAGCTGACTTGAGGTTAATTGCTTGCTTGGACGCGGAGGTGCCGAAGCTCTTCAAGCTCCCAAACGTGCAAGTATAGCGTCGATTCGATGGAAGGAGAAAGGTGGACACGAGCCGATTTATGAGGTGCTGGTCACGGAGATGAGTACGCCGAGATGCAGGGCAAATAGGGCTCGACCGGGCAGAGCACTTGACCTCACCTTCGAAGTTAGACTCCAAAGAGGATACGTTCAACCTCGCTCAGCCCAAAATACGAGGAAGATCGTGAATGAGATGCAGGTCATAAAGGATGATTCAATGGTGACGGCATCATGAGTATCGTGCTTGATACAACATTTGTTAACCACGGAAGGAAATGGTCGTGACTTTCACAGATAACTGTTGCTGAAGTTGTCTGTGTCACACAGACTGTGTGGTGCTCTCTAGTCGAAGCTATTGGTATCCACACTGTGGATTACAACACTCCACAAGTACTGCTTGTTTGTTTGAAACTGCTTATCGAGTAGTTATCAATTAGCCGATCAGTTTGGGCTCAATAATGGGCTCAATAATACGTGAAAGGAAGCATTTTGCCTCTGAAGAACCAGGAAGTGTAAGAAATGCTATCAGGTTTATTTAACTTAACGGATTTTCCCGAATACAAGTCCTGTAGGAAATACAAGTCCGCTCACAAATGACAGAATCTGTTTAATAATAGAAATCCTGTATCAAATAGAAGTCCGTAGTATAGCGAACATTTTTATTTTAAATGTTCATTTTTTTTAGCGTTCACTGCCGTTGCTCGCTCATCCCCGTCCTCGGATCTTGTTCTGCTCGAGAGAGAGCTTACACGTTGAAAGTTAGTTCATTCTCAAATCAGGGCAATGACATCGAGGCGCAACTCTATCAGCATCTGGAAGAAGAAAGAGGTTATCGACTGGATCAATACAACAGGCGAAGGTGTTCCATCGCGTGCAGCGGCTCATTTTCGTTCACTTGGGTGGAACTTCGACCCCGCGACAGCTCGCCGCTGGTGGCGCCAGCGTGACGAAATTTGGGCAGCCAAGCCGACACAAATGCGAGTCGCTGGAGGGTGACGCAAGCGAGCCCTAGGCGCTCTTGAAGACTTACTACTTGAGACGATTGTTCTGCGCCGTCTAAAGAAGGAGAAGGTTACCAGAGAGTGGATTGCAGCACAAGCTTTACAGCTGTACAGCGAAGTTTCCGAAGACCAAGTCCGGTTGTTCGAAGCCTCACCGCACTGGGTTAGCGAGTTCATGAAGCGCAATGACTTATCGCTTCGTCGCCGCACCAACTTGACGACACTTACAGATGAACAGCTTATCGGTCGTGCGGTGTCATACATGCGCTATCTTAGCGAAAACAAGGGCACCTTTAATTTCCGTCACACAATTCTAATGGATGAGACGGCAGTGTACTTTGAGGACGCACGCGAACAAACCGTAGAGGTCCGGGGTGCACGACATGTGGTCGTTAAGTCGACTGGATTCTCATCGATGCGAGTGACGGCGGTACTGGCAGTTACGGCCACAGAGGTCAAGCTTCCCCCTCTCGTAATTTGGAAGCACAAGAAAGGATCTCGAACCATTCAGAAGGTTGGTGGAGTGCATGTAGCCTACCAGCCGAGGGCTTGGGTTGACTCCGAACTACTATGCAATTGGATCGATATGGTCTTTCCTAAGGTGTTGCAGGCGGAAGGAAAGACCATTGTCTGGGACTCAATGCGCGCGCACATATCACGTGTTGTAAAGGCCAAATGCAAAGACCGTAATATTGCTATGTGTGTTATTCCAGGTGGGCTGACGGCATACCTCCAAGCTGGTGATATTGGCATCTACAAGCAGTTTAAGGACATTCTGTATAACTATATCGACGAGTGGAAGAACTCTGACGCTGTAGAATACACTCGCGCCGGAAACCCGAGGCCACCGAGCGCTGAAGTCGCGTGCCAGTGGGTGCGAAAGGCCTGGAAGGACACTGATCAAGAAACTATTGACAACTCTGTTGCTGCGACCGGATTTTCTCCGATTGAATCGGAATGGTTTATTTGGCGTCACGATGTCTACGGAAGAGGATTTCAGCGCGAATGGGAGAATGAAGAAGAGAAGAAAGAGGAGAACACGGATTCAGATGTGGATGATGAGCTTGCTTATGCATTGGATGACGTCGAGCTGGTTGATGAGTAATGCGTAGTTAGGAGACGCTTAGATATCGTTTTAGTACTGAACAACCATTGATGAAAAATTTTCTTTCATTAAATACAAGCCCTTACCCGTTTACAAGTCCCCTCGTCAAAATTGATTGATTTTTAGGGGCTTATGGGGATTACAAGACCGGCTTCTATTCGGGAAAATCCGTTACTTGATCAGGTAAAGCACACAACATCCAAAGCAGCGGCCACTTAACCAACTCAAGCTCTTCAATCCGCCCCGAGCTTTCTTCGCGTCACGAAGTTTCTTGCGCGTTGCGTTGGTCGTGTCCAAACCCAGCATACTTCTGCTCCGGTGTCTGTTTAGCCAACCTGTTCTGCCTCGCAGCCTTCCTCCTCACTAAACGTGCAGCTCGCTCCTCCGGGGTTTCTTCAGCCCATCGTTCCGATGCGCGACCAAGTCGTTTAACCTTCTCTTCCTCACTCTCGGCTCTGCGCCGTTTGCAGGCGGGACGATTCACTTCGATGCGCCGGACTTTAGCATCGATCTCCTCCCTTTCAACCAGTAATGCGTCAAAAGCTCTGGCGTTATCGTGATGTCCTGGGTCAAGCTCTTTGTCGCCTCCAGCAGCCTTCCCGCGCTGCTCCGGTTCGCCGTTAGCGATCCTTTCACACGCTGGTATTCCTGATAGATCTTCCGAAGCCGGCGTTCGGGTTTGCCAAGACAGAGCTGTCGAAGAACACCGCGCATTTCGAAATGCTAAAGGAGATCTACAAACAAGCCCTGATGGGCGTGTCAGCGGAGCGGTAGCTCTCCACAGTTCACATGGACAGCACACTGCGTTCATATTCTTCACCTAGAAATTCCAGGACCTCCCAGACATCGTTGACACTTGGGACGACAGGCATCGTCGGCAAACGAGCGAGAATGATGTCGCTGAGGTTTTATACTGCGTAGCGAGTTCAATCACGGCCCTGACACTGGAACAGGCCAAGCTCCAGGCTGTGTTCAACGGACGGGAAGTAGGTCCGAACAGTGATACCAGCGAACGAGGGGGCACGCCGAATACGCCCAGACACCCGCAATGACCTTGCATGGCAACCGAGACCCAAGCTGCCGTCAGGAGCACGTGTTCTAGCGTCTTCTTCCAATACTCTAACCAGCTTACCCAGAAGGTTTACTTGCGCGAAAGTCTGGCGGCAAGGGCAAGAACTCAACGCGTAGTTTGCCGTCGCTGTTGGAGCTCAACGAGGGCATGGACGACGAAGTGGATGACATGGTGCAAGACCCCCCAGGCTGCGGACAAAGCTACGTGCTGCAGCATCTGCGAATGTTCGCCGCGTTCTGAGTCAAATATCCGTGTAATCTGCGCGCAGAAGATCTGCTCGTGCCTTGGATGCCACTCTTGGCCGGTTACGCTGCGTGTAAATAAGAAGCGTCATCGACGTCGCACCAGCGGGCAGCAATCGTCTCTATCGTACACCATTGTGGACAGTAAGAACCATGCTGTCGATTCTTCCGCTCCCAGGACGACGCCTCATACGTCTCAGATCGACGATCTTGAAGTAACTTTGATCGGACAGAACCATAAGGAGAAAGGATTCATGCTGAGCTCTTGTCTGCTTAAGTAACTTCGTCACTTAAATAAACTGTAAACAAGAATACAAGCTTTTCAATAGGCTTGATTAAAAGGCTGAGCATTTTACGTAAATACCCGTAATAAGTCCGTAAAAAGTCCGACGCCTGTGCTCCAGCCAAAACCTACGTGAACCAAAGGTTCATTGTGTTTCTTGCCAAGCAGAAAGCAAGTGGTAATGAGTGTGAGATGTCGACCTTGTTCCCAATGATTATTTTAAAGTTTGAGATCCGTCAATTAGGCCTGGGGGGTCATCGATGCTCTTCGGGACGCGGTGCTCGGGCCGATACTGTGGACGATTTTCATGTTGACGGGAACTATCAATCGTACATGTAGTGATAGCGTTTTGCATCGCTTTCTCAATGATCAACTGATATTTAATCTTTGAGACCTGAACTCTACCATGTTGTCAACATGCATTACTGAGAGAAAGCGTCCATTGCGTTTATTTTAGATAAGAGCTCTAGTAGATCATGCTGCGTCTAGCGTGCTCGTCCTTCCTCCTCGTTTGCCTCTTAGTTGGCGACGTCAAAGGTCGAGGATGTGCTAAGGGAGATACCACAGTTGGCTCTGGAGCTGGTAGCACAGTCTTCTTGATCTTAACTGCTTTCTTGGACTTCAGGCTCTTTTTCGGAGACTTTGTCACTGGAGAATCCGGAGGAAAAAGCTCTTCCAGCACATTCCGCTTCTCACGAGTCCAGTGTGTAAGATCGCAACGAAGTTGAGTAAGTTTCTGATGTGGCGGGTTGTGAAACAGCAGAGATTCCTGCAACGCATTCATGGTTCCGCTCATATACTGTACTCGTAGTTGACTCAAGTCTTCCTCTTCGAAGACAAGCAACTCGACGAGCGTTTGCGTCCGAACAGTGACGGGGGAGTGTTGACCTGGTTGCAACACGCTCAGTTCACCAAAAAGTTGGCCACTTGCAAGTACAGCAACTGTAACTTCTTCCGAGTGTTGCGACTTCGTAGCAACTAACACTTGAGCGTTGCTAACAAGCCGAGGATTCGTGAGCATCCAGCCGTTGTCCAGCACCCAAGAACCATCACTCGATCGAGACGTTAGTGCGTCTTCGGATTTACTGCCACCAAGTCTGGAAGGCAGCGAAGTCCGATGAGAAACATTAGGAACCGCGATCTTCTTCACCACGTGGCATACTCCTTTCTTGATAACGTAAAGCTGCTTCACCACCTCGCCAGCTTTCAGTGCGTCTTTATTCGGATCGACGAGCTTTGATCCCGAAACTGCAGCGAGAGCTGCCAGCATCTCTTCGGAACACGTTCCGAAAGCGTGACAACGGTGCAGGAATTGCAGGCGTTCTTCCAGCACTCGCTCCTCGTGTTCCCTCAAGATATTTAAGTAAACATCCACGTCCAGCAGCATGCAACTCACCTCACCCATGCAGGAAAAAGTTGCTATTTCTTTCGGTCGTAGCGTACTCTGGACGGCTCGAGCTGTCGAACCGAAGCTATTGGGCTGAAAGCCTTTCGGAAGGCGCATTGACGCCATTAGTGGAGAACTAATTGAGCCAATACGAGGACGCAGCATTTGTTGGCGCTGTGCTCGATTTCGGAGCATGACAAGTCGGCCGTCAACATTAGTCGCGCTCGACGGCTCGAGTCCGATCGTATCACCTTGATAGAGTGTGCTTAGCTCCCGTAAACTTGGTCCTTGAAACTTGACAGTCTTCACTAAAGACGCCACAGCGTCCAGTACAACGTGAAAACTTGACGAAATTTTTCCTTGTTCGACAACAACCTGATCATTCTCGAAACGATAATACGTGGCGTTCCGCATACACCGCTCGATCATAGCAGGTCGCATGCCTCGAAAGAAACCCCAACAGCGAGCTAGACGTGCTGCCTCAACCACATCGGCATTATTACGTGTTCTTCCTGGACTCTGCTTTAAGAACTGTTCGAGCCAAGCTTTCGTACTGCTCTCTTGGGCTTCGTATGCCAACGCGGCCGACGAATTCGTGGGTTGGACAGGAGTACACACGGACTCTAATAGGAGCGTCTGGTTCGTATCCGTAGCCTGTGCTGTCGGATGACGAAGCGTATCAAGCCAAGAGTAGTCGAGGATGGCTTCCTCAAATTTACCCATTTCCTTGAGAACTCGAGCTCGACTTTCGACAAAAAGGGGATTTTTCGAGTCAAGTTTCAGTGCCTTGCTCAAATCCTTGATCGCTTCGGCATGCTTACCTAGTTTGTACAAGGCACAGCCGCGGTTGTAAAGTGCAGACGCAGCATGATCTGGATCGCTGCGTGAACACTCTAAGAAATCTTCAGCAGCTTGAGCGTATTGGTGCAAGCGGTAATACGCGTAACCTCGACTGTACTGCATCGACACGGAATGCTGAGCGCTGGAGATGGAGCCTCCACCTCCCATTTGCAAGTTTAATGCACCAAGTGCATTGTAACTTGGCGTAGATACTTTTTTCTTCAAGATCTGCGTCGACTTGGCGACAATCTCTTCAAACACTTTGAGAGATCGATGAGTCACATTCCGAGCAGATAAATCGGCGTCCTGCACAGTAAGTATAACGTCAAAACACTTTTTCTGCGAAAGTACAATAAGGGTTGACTCACTGTGGACAGCTTGCCTTCGATTGGAGCCAAACATTGCAAAGGAATGGATGGAAGTGGGCCCAGTTGACCTCGAGCAGTGGCCTTGCTACCACTAACTACCGCTGATGGTTGAGGCATTGAGCATGTCAAGAAAGCTCATGTTCAGGTTCCAAAACTTCTATTTTGAGAAACGCGAGAACATTTTTTTTTCTTAGCGACATGATGTATTACAATGGTTTTGATGACATTTATGAAAACTACGAAGTGGATTCAGTTGGCCGCGCCGATTTCCTTAAGTCTATCGGCGTACCTCAACGTATTGAGCGTGTGGTTGCAGCTTTCTGAACAAGGCGAAATCGTGGCGATCATGATCGTCTTGGAATTCTGCGAGAGGAAGCTGTCCCGGAGAAGTTGTGTAAGTTTACTTTGTCGAAACGGAATGTGGGTTGCACCTCGATCCAACGCACGGATACATTCCTTGAGTGCTAACAGGCTCTTGTTGATCTCTGCTCCTTCCATCCTTGTATTCTTCTTGTCGCTCTGCGTGTTACTCGCACGCTCACTACCAGCCAGATCAACCATTGACAGTCGTGCCAATGCTGCATCATTGTTGCCTTCAGCATACAACGTCACTCGAAGTAGAGCATGAGAGCGAGATGAATCATCGTGGACGGCATTAGCACTCGTGGCTCGAGCCTGTTCTCCACGTTGAACCAGTTCAAGCAGCTCATCAGCATTCGTAGCGGGCAGTTCTTTCAGTCCCATCAACTGTACAGCGCCGTCTCCGTCCTCCATGAGCTGCACTCTTGATCGTCCATTGAGCAAGTCGTTAACGCTATTCATATAAATCTCATAGAAACTCACCCCCGCGGTGATACGAGCTTTACGACTCGAAGTCTGTACCTCTTCAAGATGATGAAATAAATCCACGGCAGCTTGCCGATAGATAGATTTCATCGTATACGTCTTGCCCGAACCAGTTTGACCATACGCAAACACCGTAAGACTGGTCGTATCGCTTGAACCGGTCGCTTCAGAGACGAGATACGGTATCATCGGTCCAACCGTGGCGTCGTAGATCTTACTGTTCTCTTGCCACTCATCGAATACCCCATCAAAGCGGAACTGATGATTCTCCAGCGTCTCAGAGCAATCCACGCGGAGTTTTGGTTCATGACACACAAGTTCTCGACGCAAACGCATGGTATTGTCGTTTTTTTCATCGTCCGAAGCGAATAAACACGAGACGATGTCGTATCCCTTTTTCTTCAGCTCTTTCTTGGCAAGAGGACGTTTCCGAATAAAGACCGAGAGTCTTGGGGCTTTGGCGGCATCTACTAACGTTGTAGGTGTCGGTGGTGGCTGTATGGATGCAGTTAATGACAATAAAGGTAATTGTTGGAGTGTTTGTTGTTGCTGTTGATTGGGAGGCAGCGCATCGCGATACTGCCGAATTAACCGTCGAAATTTATAACCTGCATCATCACCGTGTTCTCGAAGTTCTTTCTCAACTCGACGCTTCTCCTCAGCCTGTTGAGCACGACGAGCTTCTCGTTTGCGTTTAATCTCGTCCAGTACGTTCATTGTCGACTTTTTCGGCTTTCGAGATAGGTTAATTTCTTTAACCTGTCTTTGACGATTTAACTTCACAGACTCGTTATCCTGTTTGCGCTCTTCGGTTAAGCTGTCTCGTGATACTTCTCGATGTATCCTGTCTCGATCTGAGTGGAGAAGACGTGGAGGCGAGCTTGGAGTTACAGGGCGATGCAGTGCAGCTCGTCTCTTGTCAGCAGACGACAGTCGTAATGGGTTAAGTGGACCGTGCTCAGCTTTTGGACGCGGTGAAATTGATGCTGAGGATTCTCTTGATGAAGATTTGAGTTCGCTCGAGCGTTTTATGGGTGATTGGACCTTGGGTAGCTCGGTCAATCGACCTGGAGGGGGCAACTCAGGAGGTGACTGGGTTCTGGGTGGGGGTGGAACACTCTTCATTCGTGCTCGCCGCTTTGCAAACGGGTCCATGATGGCACGTTCTTTCCATTTGTTGGAAGGTGGTGGCGACCAGTCTTCATTGTTGTCATCATCGGGTGCGTTTTTCTTCCAACACCGGAAGAATTGACCTCGTAGAGGCGGTCGACGTTGAGGAGATCTTACCTCTTGCTGGTTTGTTTCACTACCACTTCCACTGCTGGTCGGCTCGTCTTCTTCGTTCACTTTTGTCTCAATAGACGATTTGGAACCTGCTCGGGGACTTGCTAGTTTCTTCACCCTAGCATTTTGATCTTGTGGCTCAAGTTCGGTTTGTTGTTTTTCAGTTGATTGAAGGATTTCGGGCTCATCGTTTTCATGGCATTGCTGGTTTTCACCGGCGTCTGGAACTCTGGCATCGAGTTGCTTCAACTGCATGAAGTATGGTCGAGGTTTTTTCCATCCTGCAGGTTGTGGCACACTTGGAAAATGTGTTTCTGTATTCTCCTCACGACTATCACGTCGCTTTTGTGAAGTTTGATTGAAGCCTGCCCACGGCGGAAGAGAAGGTAGAGGAGGAGTGGCACGCTTATCCTGTAGATGCCAACTTAGGCCGTTTCGACCGTCATGAGTCCGTAGCGATCCTACCATCGCATGTCCTGTCAAACTAAAGTCTCCAAGCTGCTGATGCAGTTGACGTAGAGAGCTCCGACTATCCATGTCGTGCGGTGAGGTGTCACTTAGACGCAGCGTGGAGCTGGCGGGCATTCCCAAGTGCTGGAAACACGTTGAAATTTACGACAGATCTCTTTCTCGAGCGATTCTGAAATAAAGCGTCGTTTCATCCGATAGGATAGCAACACTTCATCTTATTATGTGAATTCGAAAATCCGTAAGTAATTTATTTCTTTGAAATAATCTTAGAAAACAATTTTGCCGAAAGTGAAGGACCTGGATCATTTAATTGTCAAGCGTCGCAGATCTTTTGGCATGGCATCGATCCAGGATAATGAAGGCCACGTCAAGTTCGACTTGCATATTTCGACAAAGAATGAGCTGGTACCTGAAGATCGAGCGGGAGAGCGGGATGATAGCGAGGAAGAAGAATTATCAGTCATCTCGAGTCCAACGAACCAACCTGTGGTCTCCGCGTTGTCCGAGGAGACTATGACCTCACTAACCCAGATATTCGAGACATTGTATCTGGAACATCCGCTTAAAGTTTCCAAAAAGGCTTCACGAGATGAACGCCGTGACCGGGAATTTATTTCCATGAGTCTCGTGTACGGCGAGATCGCCTTCGAGCCGTTCAAAGTTGTTCTGGACGTGTTGAAACGCTGGCACCACGTGCTAAACAAACCAGGGGGTATTTTTCTCGACATCGGATCGGGAAGTGGCAAAGCGGTCTTCGCTGCCGCTTTGTTACACGACTTTGACGCTTGTTACGGCATCGAAGTGCTCGAAGGTCTTCACTCCATTTCTCAAGAAGTTTTACAACGCTGGGAGAAAATTATCAAGCCAAATTGTGCACTGCCCTTGCAAAAAAAGCGAACGAGAATTTCGTTCACTCGGGGAGACGCTCTCACTATGGACTGGCCAGCCAATGCAGACGTGGTTTTCCTCAATTCGACGTGTTTTGGCGAACGATTGATGTACGCATTAGCGAGAAAACTCGCGCTGTGTTGCAAACCTGGAGCAATTGTCATCACGGCCACACACAAGCTACCAGATACACAGAATTTCGCTGAATTGAGGCACCTCACAGTCACTCAGGAAGCGTGGGGAGACGCTACGTGGTATCTGCATCGCAAGAAATGACAAAAAAAAGCTTTATACACATTTGCTAACGGAGGTCTAATATACGGCTATGAACAAAGTTCGCCGACTCCCGTTTTGTCCCGAACTTTACGTGGCTCATACTGCTTAATTGTTGGTTTGTATGCGACCACAGGTGGGGCATTCCAACGACTCGTTGAGTTTCGGTACGATGCATTCGTCGTGGAATTGGTGGCCGCAACTCAACGTCGTCAAGTAATACGTCGCAGCTCGTCGTCGACTGGCACTTCGTCGAGAGCCACTGAAGCTATTGGCACTCCCACTGCCGTTCTTCTTCTGGTTCCCCAGCCATGGGGGCGTGAACACGCCACCGTTCGATCCATTGCTGTTAATGGACCGGTTGCTGTCATTATCCGAACTGGAGATGGTAAGACTGGACGAACTACCGTTGGCCACACCACACAACGTGGAGCCGCAAATCCCACAGTCGCCACAATTCAGATCGTTCACAATGTCGTCGTCCGTCATAGATCCTCGGATCGAGTTGGTAAGCGACGATTGTCGACTAAACTGTCGCTCGGATTCTCGTTGAAGTAGTTGCAACTTTTGAGGAGTTTCCGGTGCTTCCCAATGCGAACTGTAGCCCTCACTCCTCCTCATCTCGTCGTGTATCTCCGACTTTATTGGGTTTTCCAGTCCGTACTGTTGCAATGCGTCGCCGTAGATGAATTCCACCAACTCGTCTGCAAACACTGTCATAACTACAGAGCAGCAGAAGTTCTTGCGGTCCGTTAAGAACCCGTATAGTGCCGCGAAGAACCTCTCGAGTGTTTGTTTGCGCTGCTCGACCACGCGAGAACTTGAGAAGGTGAAGACGATCTTCTTGGGGAAATAACTCTTTAAGAACCCGTAAAGCCATGGACAATCAGCGTCGCAGAAGTGACCGTGCTGGAGTTTCTTGAGTAGCCGTTGCTGTAGTTTGCGGTACTCGTCGAAGGATCTGGCGAGCCGCCAGGCCACGTTGAGCTCCTGATGCCGCACTGTCATGACGTACCGCACGTCCGCATGTTTCTTTGTCACGGACATTTCCAGAGCCACTTGTTCCAGGTATTTAATGGCAGGCGGGACTTGAGTGTCTTCCACTTCATTGTCAAACCCGTTGCTCTTCCGGCCGCTCAAGCGGAGGCTCCGGCCGCTGCCACTGGGTCTGCTACTGGCTCCGACCATCACTCCTTCAGTTAGAGAGCGCTTGCGAGCGCTGGTACTGGCGCGGCGACGCTGACGGTGCGCCAATGCCATTGATAATTCCGGAGAATACATCATGGCTGGTTGGACGTTGATGACCACTGCAAAACGGGGCGTAATCTGCTGGACGGACGCAATGAGATGGATACACTCGCGGTTCTTGCCGTTATTTTTAGGCTAGTGCTACAGCGAGGAGGCAAGTTGTCAAGAGAATTCCTCGCTCGCCTTAGCGTTCGCGGTCCTGGTGAAGGGAAGCTGAACTGAGCGGCTGGTTTTCTGTGTGTCTGACACTGGAGGGATTGCTGCGGGGAAAGAAGGGAAGCTGTTTGCGGCTGCATCAAGGAGAAATCGTTGTGGAAAGGGTATTTATTTAGAGGGATTTTTGGGTATTGCATGCTGCGTTTGACAGGACTTCTGGAAAGACTGGTAATTGATTGTGAGAGGTGTATGCGATTTTGGATAGCGGTTCTGTGGTAAACATATCGATTAAGAAAGACAAGAGATGATGGGATCGTCGCATCGTGCAGCAAGGAGAGACATATCAGGTTTTAAAGGGGATACATAATGGTACCAGTGTTGCCAGTGCCAATTTGCAGTAGGGTCTTGCCAATGCGATGAAGCATTGTGTTTCACTGCACTGCTCGATGACCCAAAAAGCACATCAACACTAGAGCGTGCTTGATGACGAAGAAGACCGTTAAAAGTTCCTTCGAGTATTATTAAATTCAAAAAGTGCCATTTCAATTTCAGCAGATAAAGGATCGCGTTACAATACACAAAATGATTGCTACCATTCGTCGAATCTCTGCTGGAAGTTCGTGTGAACGCGTCTAACAGCTCCTAGTAATTGACTTGGAGCCGTGATGTCTACCGAAAAATAGTTGATTAAATCGGAAGAATTAGACACCTTTTTTCTTAAAATAATAAGTGCCCAGTACTCGTATACGAATAAGTTACGAAGACACTTAACGATGCACCGCGCTAGTTTTGTTGCTCTTGTCCCTTTCGAATAATCAGCCCAGCAGCCAGAATTGCTGATCTTGAATCGCCTATGCTGTGTTAATTTATACCATGGAACCTTGCTCTTAAAACATTAGCCTTGTCGCGAGATATCGATTGTTTTGGAAGGAAAAAAATCAGAGAAGCAACAGAATGTTGTAGATTATTAAATATTCAATGGCAGTTGAACTTTGTTTTGTCAGCGAGTTGTTGCAGGTATGTTGCAAGATCTAAAACGGCACCCAGCCTGCCAAACAAGTCATCGAACTGCGATTACTACAGGTACTACCAAAGCGTAAACGATAATAGCTCTGTGTCACGATGAAATCAGATGGAACGCGAAAAACTTCAGCCGCTGTAGTCCCATGGCATCCCAAATTCATAAACAACATATTGTCATTGAATAGCGCTACAATATAAAACAAACTAGATTGCTTGCGCTTAGGCTGGGAGGGCTATTAAATAAGCTCTCGAAATACACTTTTTGTATTGCAAAACCTTAGCGCTTTCGATGAAAACAGAACTCTTTAACGAGGGCCTTGCAGTTTTCCGCTTCAATAATGACTCGAATTTCCCTGCTACCGTGAAATGGATCCGAACAGGGCAGCAAAGACCGGTACCAGTGAAGCTGTTACTGACAAAAAGCGATGGCAAAGTTATGAGCGCAGTAATCGGCTTCGCGAAGCTGATTAATGCGCTTATTCTGCGGAGAAAAATGTTAGCGTTTGCGGCATTTTGATATACTTTAAGGCCTCATTATGCACTCTGGGCTTACTGTACCACGTCGGTCAGTTATTCTTCTGCCTAGTCGATGGTTCATTCAAGGCTCACCAAGCTAGATAATTGTATCCAGTACCCGTATATACTTCACTGAGTTCCTCGGCGCCTACCGCTGAACGTCAAAAGGGGTTAACCTATACGGTGTACAAAGATAATATGTAGATTCTGTAGGCTACGCCTAATTGTAATCTTCTGGTGGTCACCTTGGGCTAGCTGCTCTCAAACAGCGTTGTCTTAGATATTTTGCAGTATAACTGGGAGATTTTCGACTCGAAAACGCCGACTGGCAATTTTCCGTCGAAGGATAACTTGATCAATTTCTGGGCGAGTGAGACTTCCTTTATGGTCGTGGTTTGCACCCGTACGCATTGAGTCATTTGTACTTGAATAGTACATGTATTTGCCAGTTCTCGTTGACGTAAATGCGTTAGGGCCTGGCCATCATAAGGTTAATACGTTATCATCCCGCGGCACGCGCGACAAGTTGAACGAAGGTCGTCCAAGCAGAATGTTCCTTGAAGGTCTCCTAATGTTACCTGTAACTCAGTCGACATTTTTGGAACGATATAATGTTTGTGATGCCCCACAGGATACTCCGTATCCCTACTGTTGGTAGCTAGCTTTCCCAGCCTACGTGTGGCCTAGTTTATTTGCTCGCAGTATGTCTTTGGACGCAAGCCGTCTATCCATTTGCCATTATCACTCATTCTTGTCTCTTTGTGTGCAGTATTTGGAAGATTTAGCGAGTGCTACGAGTAGTACCGTACTCTTTCTGTGATTAATGACGTTCACTTATTACAGCCAATCAAGACTCTCTAAATATTGTACCGTTGTAGTTTATGTGCTTAATGACACCTTACAAAATGCAAAATAGAAACAGACTTCACAAGGAAAGATCACTATTTTTGTTTAGAAATAGGCAATGTTTCATGCCATTATTAGTCACAGAAGGAATATGGTACGCACATGTAGTACCGTATTCCTAACAAATGAACGGCTAACGAATGAGACATGGCTGATGTTCCTCAGCACACATTTTACGCACATGGGATCACTCAGACCACATCGATAGCAGGAAATGTATGGAATCCGGTACATAAATAAAGGAAATTGGTTATGATAATGCTTATGATATAAGTTTTAAGTAGACCCGAAATCAGTCGCAAAATGCTCCGCACGCTCCAATGCTTAGTTCGAGTAGATAGCATGGGTCGCGTTGTGCAGGTAGATATTTGGGATTGCCCCCGTTTCCTGACAATTATACCATACCCCCCCCCCTCCTTGTAAATACATCCATACTTAAGTTCCTTATAATTCATTGTCATCAAGCTGTAAATTTCAAAGCTTGGTTATGGATAGAGAGGTCGCGGTAGACCTCCTTAACCTTTAGGGTACAAACCGTACCTCCCCTCCTGTTCCAACCTCCCGGACCTCCATCCAACCTCCCCAACTTCCACCAATTTCAAATATGGCCTCATAATGAAATCTAGTTTAAGTCGTGAAGGTAATTAGCGAGCAAATCCAAATTGACGCAGTGTGAGGATGGAAGTTGGGTGACATCGACACCTCAGCAAGCTACCAGCAGCTCCGATCGACGAGCGTACACGGCTGGTCACCCGAGACAAACTTCACGAGGATTCACGTCGACGACCACCGAGGTGGGAAGCGGCATCAGCATAACCACACAGGCATCCAGAGCTCGCTGATACCTAGTCAAGATGGCCAACACCAGTCACGGAGTGCTGAAGCGAACTCCCAGATCGCTACTACTCATCAACAGCTTCAAAGTGATAGAGTGCGGGGCGGTGCTGGTATTGCCTCCGTGCCCACTGAGGTAGCAAGAAATATCCAACCAAGTTTCGGCGAGTAGTGGACGGAGGAAATTGAATATTGGGCCAAACCGCCCCTAAGATGCACTCTACCCAGAACACCACCGAAACGGTTTACGATGTCAAATGCACGGAAGCCACATCTTTGGCAATTTATTAAGCTAGCAGCTCACCCAGACCATTGGGCAGAATCACGTTTGGAAAACAAGCACGCATCTTTCGCATATTGTAAGAGGTGTGAATGGGCAATTGGGTTTACCAATGGTAACAGTGGTGTAACGAGACACATGAAGAAGTATCCTGGCGATGTACTCGCAAGTTCTGGCGAGGTAAGAGATGGTATCAATCGAGATCTCGAGTTAGCGTTTGACGACGCTGCTGGTAGCGATTCTACCCACTCCCATGAACCCCGTGTCATAACAGCTGAGCAACAAGATCATATTAACGCGCTACTAGCGAGGTGGACCGAAGGTCATTATCGATCATTACTTATGATTGAGGATGTCGGGTTTACAAACTTTGTCCGTTATATTACTGAAGAACTTGGTGGCTTCAAGGTTCGCGTTCCAAAGCGAGCTCAGCTACGTGATAAGATCGTCCAGCTCGCAGAGGATCTAAGACGACAGGTAACACAGTCAATCACCCGCTCGTGTTTGTTCTTCTCGATAACGAGTGATATCTGGTCTTCGCAAAACGCATGTTCCTACATCGCGTTCACAAACCACTACGTCACTGAGAGTTTTGACTCAGTAAATTGGACGCTCGAAGTCAAGGAGATTCCTGGAAAACATGATGGGACCGTATCCAAAGCAACTGAGCTGGAAGAAATGATGGAGGATTGGGATTTACGGAAAGAGCGTTGCAGTCGATTTGTAGGGGATTCTGGTTCCAACATTGTTGCATCCGGTTGACAACTAGACCACGCAGCATGTATTGCTCACGAAATTCATCTCATTTTGTTGACTGTACTTAAGAAGAAGAAGAGGCCTCCAGAACAGGGCCGAGAAGCTTGGGAAATTGCCGTGGAAGCTGAACCAGATGCAGTATGTACTGAATACGAAGGAGATGACGAACTGTCGGAAGCAGACAGAGAACAGATGCAGACTCTGCGAGATGACATATTGGAGGAGATGGATACTTTTGTTAACACTGCTGTGGAGGATGTCGAAAAAGATCAGCTGGCTGAAATGCGTGTCAACGTGTAGAAGTTTCGTAGCTTGGCAGTTTATTTCCGGAAGTCACCGAAGGCTCGGAACAGATTAGCCTTGCTGCAGACCGAGAAACGAAGGATTCCAAAAAAGGAAGTTGTAAATCCTGTTGATGATTGCCCAACAGGGTGGAATAGCTGTTACGATATGCTCTGTCGCTTCATCAATCTCGAGAAACCTATTGGAGATTTTTTTTTGTGTATCTACCAACACCAGAAGGGCGTATCGAATTTGCAGACGTGCAAAATCAATTGACGAGACCAATAGCAGCAGACTGGTTGGCTATAAAATGCCTCGTGGAAATTCTAGCTCCATCTGCGTCGGTGTCCACGATGCTGGGAGGTCACTCCTAACCTACGCTCCCATTAGTTCTACCGGCGTTTAGTGGTCTCCGAAAAAGACTTCTGACAGAATCGCTTCTTGCAGAGCACGAAAAATCTTGTCGGAAGAGAGATGTACGTTGATGCCGCGATGCGGTCGTGCGCTTATTTGATGCGCGTTTCGAGAGGTTGGAGCGAACAGAGCTGCTGTGGGTCCGTCTGTTAGACCCTCGGATAGCAAAATGGATGGGATACTTGCCAGATAAAGAGAAGAAGAAGCTAGCCCGGCTGAAACTCATTGGCGCTCTTGTTGACATGGTACGTGCTGAACCCCCACCGATTCCTGACGATCAGCGTGGTAGTACGTTTTCGCCACCTTCCGCTTTAAAGGCACCAAACGATGTTCAGATAAAACATCACATCTTCGGCCCCAACCCACGCAAGCACCGCCAAATCTATCTGAAAAAACTTGTGAGACAGAGTACGACCGCTACCTAGTTGCCCTTAAAGTTGCCGACGAAACCTCGCCCGAGTTTGTGGATCCCGACACGAATCCTTTGACGTGGTGGAAGAAGAATCACGCGAAGTACAATAATCTGGCAATGTTGGCTCGAAACTGGTTAGGGGCAGTAGCAACAAGTGTTCCCTCCGAACGAGCATTTTCAATAAGTGGTAACATTGTTACAGTCAAGAGAACTTCATTGGCGCCCGACTTAGTGCGCGACCTTGTTTTTATAACGGAGAATATGCGACGTCAAAATTATTCATCGGTGATAATTTAGGAATGTGATGAATACTGAGGTTCACCGCCGGCAAACGAGCATCACCGGGGGTAAACGAGCTTCACCGTCGACCTACCACCCTCACCATCGACTAACGAGTATCACCACCCACCAACGACCGCTACCGCCATCTTAAGCCCTCCACAACCAACCAATGAGCATTACCGCCGAACATCGGCGTCTAAGCACCTCCATTAGATCATGATGAATGCTGAATCGTTTCAGAATGACCATGGTGGTGAAACTCGAAAATATTTGGATTGCTTCTTACTTTCTTAGGTCGATTTGCTTCTATACTTTATGAATGACCAGCAATATTCGTCGAAATACGTCGCTGTAAATCTGCTGCCATCAAGTTAGTTATATCAATTTTCAATCTGTGGCTCGGTAGCACATCGTTTTGAGTTTTGAAGTAGCGATGTCTCCTTTAAGTAGAACAATGTTTTTTTTCCCATTATGTCGAGGTTACTGCCGCCAGGCACTACGATGAGTGGGCGTACCAAACTTCAGCTTCGGAAGTGTATTCATCAGCCAAATCTACCTTTTTCAAGTGTAAAAAGGTCACATCAAGCAGTTTTTCTCGAGCGTACTTTCGTCGGAGCGTGTGCTGCAGTACTACATGCGTGGCGTGCAACACGTAATTGACGGTCACAATGGAGCGAATGTCTACTCAAGACACCATGGAAGGCGCGCGCAGAGTCCACAGCGAGCACGGGCCCGTGGTAGAATTTTACTACTCGGAAGAAATATGATACCACACAGAGTTACTTTCAATACTGCACTAGGAGCGGAAGTAACGACTGCCCAAGACGATGACGGCGATTTTTTTTTTCAAGACAAAATGTCCATAGTGAAGAAGAAAATTCTAGCTATGCCGACTTGAATTTGAGAAGAGATCCCGACAATAGCAGTGAAGCAGGCAGTGATCCCGATAGTGGTCCACGTAGTGATCTAAACAGTCCCAGCGACGATAGCGATGATGGCGGAGAATCTGACCTACAAGTAGCTGAATTATCAGACGGTGAGTATTACTGCATGCTGGATCAACTGAGGTACAGTCGGCGTGGTCATCTTACTGCTCGGGCGAAATGGAAGCAATCAAGTATTCCAATTCAGTTCGTGAGATAAGCTGACAGAATTACTGGCGATAAGAGACGTCGCGACCAGCGAGCCGCTCGCCGCTCACTTCTCCGAGACTCGAGAGCTTAATCGCTAACACAGCAATACGTACCAAGTTCTGATGAACCAAATGCTGTTTGCGTCGCAATCTTCCATTGCAGTTTTACCTAAAAGGATGCAGCCCAAAATGAAAAAAAAAAACTCCATTGCAAAAGAGAACTCGAGCCGGCAAGTAATCCTGTTCACCTCGTTGTTGTAGCCTTAGAGTGTAATGACGTCCATAATAGTCGTCGCTTCCACTTTCTGGTGCACCTTGATGTGTGGGGGTAGATGGCTACACCAGCGACCACCGTCACAGCTGCAACAACCGCAGCAATGACACCCGCTGGAGCGCCACTGGCTCCGTGCCTTGTACCGACGACGAAACCGTATTACTGTCCGCTGCAATATAGCAGGGTCTACGATCCACTGCCACCGCGTTGTCGCCGCCAATATCACCATGGGCTCCATTGCGTCCAGTGCCATACTTGGTCGGGGCTGGAGTTAAGCTGCCGTAGTTTGTCGGGGCCCGTGTTAGATTGCTGCAAGGGATGACGCAGCCATAGGTTCCGGTATGAATGACCGTTACGGCGCATATATGAGGAGAACGCACTTGCCACCTTCACCATAGCTGGCCGAGTACGTGAGGTAGTCAGCGATGGCTGCGTCACAATGACCCGATCGGGAACGGACCTGAGTCGCTGCAGATGGGAACGTCGATGCAGTACGTGGCGTCGTGCTCGACGATAATGGGCCAACAGCCAAGTTCGTCGTCATAGTAGTGCTCAGTGGCAGTCCTACTCGTCGTCACCATTGAACACGGTGTTGAACACGATGTTGAAGCTGGAGTTGTTGGTCTCTTGGTCGCCGGTGCTGGAGTTACTGCGGCACGTGTGGGTGTTGGGCTGGGTGGACTTGGCTTTGCTGTCGAAGTTACTGTAGCTGCTTGGGTGGGGCTTGCCGTAGTCGGCTTTGCTGTGGTAGACACTGCCAGACACTGTTTCGTCGGCTTTGGTGTTGTTGCAGTAGGAGTCATAGAAGGTAACGAAACTGTTTGCCATGTCCGGTTTTGAAATTATGTACAAAACTAATGCCTTTCCTGCTTGTTGAGGGCATTTCGCTTTAAACGGATGCCGGTATTAAGGATACAAGCTTCTGCCTCAGCTCGCATAGCCAACAAGCACCTAGCTAGACTCCTCTTAAAAAACTTTTTAAAAATAGTTTTTAGAAAGCACATTTTTAATGTTGCTTTTTAAACTTTTTTTTTTGCAAAAAATATCCAGAGCTTCCCGGGCAGCGCACGAACCTCCCGCAAACCTGCACCTCCGTTGTACCTTCGCGTATGTTGACTGATCCATAACTTATGGAATCCATAATGGATCATGGAGGCAGCATACGGATCGTTTCCCCATCCAATGATAAGCCGAAACCGTTGAATGTTGGCGCCAGATTTGGTCGCTTCACTTGGCAAACCTCGGTCTACACCTCAAACGTCCAGTGTGTGAGTCCATGCGTCCATGCTGCCTGTGGTTGGGACTGCTTGCTTCCACTGTACTGTTGGCAACTACCGAAGCTGGCTTGGCGTCAACACAAGCCGCGATATTCCCTCCTGATACCCTGACCACTGGGTCGATTACAACGAGCCGGATCTTAAAGCTCAACGACGATTCTGACTTTAATGGTAACGAGGAAGATAAGCATGGTAACGAAGAGAGAGGAGCTAGCACATCTGTCGTAGAAACACTTACCAACTTACTGAAGTCCCCCGTCAGTCTACAGCTCGACGACTTGCTTAAGAAAGGGGAGTCTGCAGACGACGTTTTCAAGCTCTTTACTCTGGACAAAGCCGCCGATAGACTGTTGGCCAGTCCCCACTGGGACGAATGGATCAGCTACATGAAGAGGTTTAACAAGGTGAACCCAACAAAGAGAACAACGGTGATAGATACACTCACGAAACACTACGGGGACAAAGGTTTGGCGAGAATCATTGAAGCAGCGAAACAGGTCCGAGCTACTGCAGGTCTTGCCAAGCGAGTGCAGACCGAGCAGATCCAACGTTGGTTGCTTGCTGGGGAGACTCCAGAGAGTATATTTACACTGTTAAAACTTGACGATGCAGGAGAATCTCTATTCACCCAATCTCAGGTTGTCACGTGGGCGAAATTCTTGGACGATTTCAACAAGGCGGACCCGACCAGTGCGACGACTTTATTCTCGTTCCTGAAGTCTCGCTACGACGAAGATGTTTTCGTCAAGATGCTCATAGCAGCGAAGAATGTTCCGAGTACGGAGAAAATCGCAATTCGAATTCAAGCCGAGCAGACGGCCCTCTGGCTGAAAAACAAGAAAGAGCCAGCGGATATTTTCAAATTGCTGAAACTTCAAGACACAAAGCTCCCGCTTTTGGAGAACCCACTGTTTATTGCTTGGGTGAAGTACACAGATGATTTCCGCAAGATTCACTTTGGGACGAAGCTCACGACGATCTCGGTGTTGAGGGTTTTTTTATAAGGACGACGTTCTGGCAGAGATGATTCTTAAAGCCAGTAAGTTTCCAAGTACGTCGGATATCGCGAAACGATTGTTTACAGAACAAATGCGGAACTGGTACATCAATAAATTTGCCCCCGACGACGTCTTTAAGCTGCTAAAGCTTGACCAGATAGAGATCCCGCTATTTGAAAGCTCAATGTTCAGAGTTTGGACAAAATTCAGGAATTACTATAGCGACCTGAGGCCAACAGAGGACGTGAGCCTGCTTACGGTGTTGGCGAAAGTCTATGTCGGCAAAGAGCAAGATTATATCACGATCATTATTAATGCAAGGAAAACTCCACAAACGGAAAACTTTGCAACGCAGCTACTAAAAGATCAACTCAAGCGTTGGTTGGAAGCCAAGACGGATCCAGTGAGCGTTTTCATATTCCTGGGTTCACCAGGAGCAAAACAAAAAGACGTGAGGAGGACACTTTATGAAAACTACCGTCGCGACTTCTCAAGATTACCCAAAGAAAAGAAGCCTCCGGCTAGGATAAAGCCCTAAACTGCAATACTACGCAGAACAAAATTGAATTCTGGAGGCCTCTAAAACAGTTTACTGTGATTTACGACCCATAAGACAAGCATCTTAAAGTACTTTTTGTCAGACTAGAGCAAAGTTAACGGAATGTTTTGTCTTGACACTTCTTGGACTTTGAAGCTGATAATCCAAGAAAATAAGTACTTAAGCACATCGCTTACACAGCACTCAAACAGGAACGCCACACCTTGTTGATTCTCCAGCCCAGCTTGCAGAACATTTTGGCTGTTTAAAAATCTATATGTATAAGTTGCTAACGCCTCCCCTCACTTCACTTTGGGGTACCGTCAACCACCTGTTCACAGAGCTGTCACGGGCTGTTCACTGGCTGAGCGTGTGTCAGCCAATCGAAGTGGTGAAATTCGTATAGGCTGCTCTGTAGCCACCACTTTATTAGTGGGCTGTGTCAGTAGGCTATTTTAGAGGATGCAGTATGCTAGATATATGACAGGGCGCAGGATTTGAAGAGGTGCCCTGCCAGCTCGGCTTAACACTGTTCAAAGAGCCCCGCTTAGCGGGGCTCCGCTCAGCTTGTTGCTACATAATTTGGCTCGATTTGGACCATTCTGGTTGGTTCAGTTTGATTATCTATCCAATCAGCGACAGATCCGCGACACAACCCTGAAACGCCCAAAAATTGGGCTTCCTGAAGTTTAGCCTGAAAGCGCCCCTTTTTCAGATTCCATGTAGTTTATCAAACGGCACCAAATTGCACCGGGATCGCTCGAATAACAAACCACCAGCGCGCTCAGATGCTGGCCCACACACCATAGCTTGGCGTCGTCTTCCACATGAAAGAGCAATGCCTCCCCAATGTTTAAGGTAGTTGCGAAGATTTGAAGAAAAAAAAAACTCGCCCCAACCTTTTCGTTAGTATCCGTCGTTTAATTTTTATTATATGACAAACTCTGTCACAAACACTAAGTACCACACATTCTAACATTCGAAGAAAACGAGAAGCGCACCAAGAACTAAGACTCGTGCTCAGCCGTGTAGTTGTAGTAAATCTGGTTTTCGTACTCGGAACCGCAGTAGGGGAACTCAGTGTCATCATTAGTCGGGGTAAACAGACTTTTGCCAGTCGTGTACGTCACGTAGCACCCAAGAACGAAGCACACCACGGTTACAATTAGAGCCGCTGCCTTTTCGTAGATAGGAATGGTTCTCCAGGCCTTCATGAGGTAAAACACGATTGGGAGCAGAATGCAGTTCGTCGTGATGCACGACGCTCCCACGAAATCCGAAAAGTCCGAGAAGTGGTCTTGGAAAATAATCGAAAGCACCACCAAAATGGCAACAATGACGACACGTAGCGCGATATACTTGATAGTGTTCTTTCCACCACGGTACTCTGCCGCCTCGGCCTCTGGGTCGTCCTTAAATTCGCGCTCGCTGTCGGCCACAGAAACGTACGACATTTTTGAGCTGCGGCGCGACTCCGTTTGGACAATTGCTGGCGTTGTTGACTCAGCGTAACCGAGACCGACCTCCATGTCTGCAGCTACTTTCTTGTGCATACCCAAAGCCAAACGCTCGGCGAGATAAAACGCTGGGTTGATTAGCACAGAGAACGCGATTGTGATATGTAGCTGCATGAACAAATAGGCCAGTACCACGGCGCCCCAGCTCGGCTTGAAACCCAGCGTGGTCATTCCGGTGCTCGAATCCGGGTAGATGGTGAACAGCAGGTTGCCCGAAATCTGGCAGCCCACGGCCGAGTACGCTGTGGAAGCAAGGATCAAGAACAGGCATGAGATGAAGCTCACCGTAACCAGCACAACACGAGGCATGCGCGTGGGGTCGCTGTGCTGACGCTGAAGGTCCGGGATGACGATACCAGCCCCATAGGCCAGAGCCAAGTTGCCGAAGCAGCCCAGCACTTGAGAGATCTTTAGATCAGGAGAGGGCACCGTAGGGTGACCACGCATGCCATACATGACAACAGCCACTCCGATCACGTCAGCGATAATGGTGCCCATGCAGCCGGCGAAGGCGGCACCAGCTCCTTCCTTGAGCGTTGGGATGAGGCATACAGGTAACACCATGAGTGCCATGAGGATGATCCACACGGTAGCGCTAAAGGCATCCGGAAACAGCCCGTCAAGGAGGGATCCACCAAGCACCAGAAAGACGCATGGAATTAGCAGGCATGATCCCATCTGAGAGATGACACAGAGCCAGCGGCCCCACTTCCCCATGCTCCACTCGCCCAAGTCTCCAAAAGTCTTGACTGACTTGGGAGCGAGCAAAATGACTTGCGACATCTTGACGGACGAGTAGATGTTGGCGAAGGCCATGAAGGCCATAGCAATGACGGCGATCACGGGACCGGCGCGCGAGAAGTTGCCGGGCATTCCCAGAGTACCGATGCCGTACATGCAGCAGAAGAGGTTGAAGGACGTCTTAGCATCCTCGAAAGTGAAGAATGGCATGGCGTAGACGACTCGAACTGAACCAGGCAAAAAGCAGAATGAAAGACACTGACAAGGTCTCAGACGCTGGCAACATGTTGCCCGAGTCTTCGTTGCTAGCGGGGGTGGGGTGGTGGGGTCTGTTCTCAGCGTCATGGTGATGGACGCCTCATCCAATCCTTCAACTAGCAAAAGTATGTGCATAGATGCATTCACAGTCCACAATGGAAACGACATTTATCAATTTATAACTAGAACAATAACGACAAATTCCCCCTCCCTGTTGTCACGGAGCTGAAAGGATTTGTGTCCAAATCAAGATCGACAACGCCTTGGTAGAATATCATGGTATTCCAGGGCCAGAAATCCTAGCAGGAACTTCTGGTCGCTCAGTGAGTGATAAATTAACCCGCTTCCTGCCCATCTTCCCAAGCCTTAATAATCGCCACATCCAATCGGTGGTTTGGACGTTTGCCCACAGAGTGATTCCAGGCCTCTTTAGTTTAAAACAATTAGTTTTATACTTTCGTTAATAGTAGCACAACCAGAGGACCACTTTACGGCAATGCCCACCAATGCAGCCAAACCATTATGGTTATCGTAGTATTCGTGTGGTGTGTCTTCAAACTTTAAAAAAATAGGTTGGTGTAAAATCTGTTTACATGCTGAAGTGTGATTGCAGATACAAAACTAGTATTATCTCGTGTTCGGCATGCAAGTCTTCATTAAAAAAATACCGACTTTTTGTTTGCCATTGAAGCGGTACATGACCTGGCGGGGAATGGTTTAATACAGTGTGTTGTTGTAGTAAAAGTTGATACTGTGTGTTGTTGTAGTAAAAGTTGATACAGTGTAGTATCAGTTTTTGTGGGTGGTTGATTGAAGTTTCTGATTTGAAGACAAAGTCAACAGTATACAGTGTACATATATTGTACATGTACGTCAACACGTTTGATACCAAAACAACCGGCTAGAATCAGATACGCTCTGTGATATTTTTCTTTCCAATTCAGACTTTGATGCTAATCAGATGTGCCTGCTAGGGAGGCACTCATGCACTAACAGAGTCAAATCGAGGGTGCCATTTCTTGAAATCTAGTGCTATACCTCGGAGATATAGCGACGTTTTCGCACGCCTTTAACGCTCATGGCTCCAAAATGCTCGATGATTCTCGATCAGCTTTAGACAGTTTGATTTGATTAAGCAGTTTACAATAGTCAATATGTTCGAGAAGGAAAGGCACTGGCCCCGAGTTCTGGAAACATGAGATGCATTTTCGTGTGCGGATGCCGCCGTTTCATAGCTACCAGAGTACTTCAAATTTGACGAATGAATTAAATAGATTCCTAACCCTCCTTGTGTTCGAACCCCCGCTTGGGGTATTGCCACCACTCATCTATTAGAGCCCCAGTACTGAATTAGGTTATGAACGTCCATCATTCTTGGCACGCCATGAGCTCTATGGCCGTAAGTTTGCCACCTTCTACCTGGCGTAGGGTCTCAGGAGATCGTGGATGAGGAGTCCCAGGTTCTCCTCTCTAACCAAGGTAGTGACATGGATATCGATGACGTCGAAATCGACTTCACAGAGAGACGCCCAAATAGCAATACTAGAGGCGATGATTGGTCTGGGAGGACAGAGACTCTTTCCATTCAGATATTAGGACATTATAGGATTTTTAAGTATTCTAATTTTGATTTGATGATACTAAGGTCAACTAGGGGGAGTGGGTGGCACGCGTAGCCAACGCAAGCCTCGCGAGGAACTCTCGAAGCTGGGTCAACAGGTATTGGCGAAGTCAAGTCCAGAAATGAGCTCCGCTTTGAGCCGCGCATTGCACAGGCCAGATGAGAGAATCACTTTTTAGGAGAGTTTCGAACATTTAGAGGAATTACGTCGAGAAAAATGTGAAGGGTTTGTTTACTACAGTAATATTGTGCTCATTGTATTTGCGGGTGCTGGCTACATGTCTTTAAAAGCTCTCCTCTTACAACTATTATCAACATGTGTTAAAGGCTTGGCTTGATTACGATCATTTTTCTAGACTTCTATAACAGAGGAATCTAAAAAGCGATAGTAATGAAACCATATTATTGCAATTGTATTAAGAAAAAGCCATGGTGACTGCTCGTCAAATGTGTACACAGATGCAGCGGCTGCGAAGCAGACGCACGAGATGCGTTAATATTATATACTTACGCACAAGCGTCACTCTTGCGGGTGAACACAAAATAGCTTTGCAAGAAGAGTATTTCAGCCTTCGTGTAGCAGTATATTGTTTGGGGTTATTTTCGCGAGAGAGTCGAAGTAATTTTTAAAATTATAAGTTTATGAAAAACAAAATGAAAATTTGATGTACCACACATCGCTTCTTCAGACAACTTTATGAAGACCGCCAGTCACAAAATATCCTTACATGTTTGTATTCGTTTTAACCAAAATCGGTGGACTATGGACTCAGGCGACATTTGCGAATTAAAGTGCTGTTCAAAGAGCCCCGCTTAGCGGGGCTCAGCTTGTTGCTACATAATTTGGCTCGATTTGGACCATTCTGGTTGGTTCAGTTTGATTATCTATC
>NW_008649033.1:433024-439205 GCF_000247585.1 Phytophthora nicotianae INRA-310
CGGATTTCTCCCCATCAAATGATATCCTATGCAGTTTGACCGTTTCACTCTGTAACTTTCTCTCTCAGCCCCTCACCCCGTGTACTACGCGGTAGCGTGCCTCATGCGCTGCCGGCTGGTGGTAGTACTTGCTTCCGCCGTACTGCTCGCAAATACTGATGCTGTCTTGAAATCAACGGTGCTGCCGTCGAACACCCTTCGCTCTCGGTCGATCACGAGCGGCAGGCGAGATGCCTTCAAGAACCGGATTCTTAGGAGCCACCATTTCAAGGCCAGGAATCGACTTAATGACCTTAATAGTGTTGCCGACGAGGGCGCAAACGTTGTCGAAGAGAGGGGTTTTAGTGCTTCTACCCTTGAAACTCTCCCAAGCACATTAAGATCCCCCGTCAGTCAGCTCGACGACTGGCTCACCCAGGGGAAATCCGCAGACGACGTTTTCCAGTTACTCACCCTCGACAAAGCTGCGAACGGGCTTCTAGCTAGCCCACACCTGAACGAATGGATCAGCTACATGAAGAGGTTTAACAAGGTGAACCCAACAAAGAGAACAACGGTGATAGATACACTCACGAAACACTACGGGGACGAAGGTTTGGCGAGAATCATTGAAGCAGCGAAACAGGTCCGAGCTACTGCAGGTCTTGCCAAGCGAGTGCAGACCGAGCAGATCCAACGTTGGTTGCTTGCTGGGGAGACTCCAGAGAGTATATTTACACTGCTAAAACTTGACGATGCAGGAGAATCTCTATTCACCCAATCTCAGGTTGTCACGTGGGCGAAATTCTTGGACGATTTCAACAAGGCGGACTCGACCAGTGCGACGACTTTGTTCTCGTTCCTGAAGTCTCGCTATGACGAAGATGTTTTCGTCAATATGCTCATAGCAGCGAAGAATGTTCCGAGTACGGAGAAAATTGCAACTCGAATTCAAGCCGAGCAGACAGCACTTTGGCTGGAAAAGGGAAAGAATCCGGGCGTTGTTTTCAAGCTGCTGAAACTTGATGACGTAGATGTTTCGCTTTTGGAGAATCCACTATTTGTTGCTTGGATGAAGTACACGGAAGACTTTAGCAAGATTCACTATGGAACGAAAATCACGACAGTCTCGGTGCTGCATAATTATTATGAAGACGACGTCCTAGCACTGATGATTATTCGGGCTGCTAGGTCTCCAAGTACGTCGAATATCTCGAAACGATTGTTTACAGAACAAATGCGGAGCTGGTACTTGGAAGGTTTTAATCCGGAGGAAGTATTCGGGCTGCTAAGGCTTGACGATGCCATAACTCCACTGTTTGAAAACCCACTTTACTACGTTTGGTCAAATTTCGTCGTTCACTACAAGGGTCTGAGACCGAAAGAAGATATGACTCATTTTGCAGTACTTAGGGAATACTACAACGAGGACAATCTGTTGACAATCCTGTTTAACGCATGGGACGCTCCATACACGAAAAACTTAGCAAAGCAGCTACTGGACGACCAACTCGAGCATTGGTTGAAAACCAAGACGGATCCAAGGACTGTTTTCTCTCTGTTGCGCGTGGAGGACGTAGCAGCGAATGATATTAGGAGGGTGCTTTACGATAATTACAGCAGGGCCTTTGCACGACTGCCCAAAAAAAGGAAAACATCGCCTAGTAATTTGAACTAAATTGTTACAAAATGTATTGCGGTTTATTTTTTTTTATCAATTTTGCCTCCCGATTTGCTGGATTATTTCGGGGCCGATTTAAGTAAAACGGACAAAGCGTAGGGTAAGTAGGTCCGATTTAGATAATTTTGATGGGCTTAATGATCAGTGGGACGTCATTCCCAGTTGATCATGCCTTCCGCGACTACGGGCGAGTTTTGTATAAAGGCTGTTGAGGAGTAAATACCCACTTAATGTATGCATACTGTACTGTAGCACGATTGTCATGTAAGACGATATTATAACCGCTTATGACAGTTACATTATGGATAATCGTTGATAGGAGGTGTCATAGCAAATTGTTTCGAGAAAATCACTTTTGCCGTCCAAAAGCGGCAGCTTTGACACAACCTTCACAATTCTGAGTGCCCAGTAACTTGTCCGCGAAGTTCTAAACGAAGGGGTTCAGCAAATCGGGTCTGATATATTGGATCTCGGGCCATCCGTTTTGGCAAAACGGATAGAGGCACGTGTTGCTGCTCCGCCATCTGAGGTCCTTAATAATGGTTTAGTGGTACGTATTAAAAGCCTAATAAGGCTTGGAACTGTACATAGCACCAATTTAGTTCCAGCTTGAAAAGACAACGACGCTGATCCTTTCTCCGTTATGCTAATCTTGTGCAGTCTGAAGGACTAGGTAGCCTTTTCATTAATGTACTTAATCGCTCCACAGCACCCACCAAGGCTCGCTGAAAGCTACGAGCCAACGCTTGCCAAAAGCCTCAAATTGGTTCTTCTATGAACCCAGTCTGGCGCAGCAACCACGTGAAACCACAATACATCTTGAGAAAATATCCTGGGCGTTAGATTTTCAATAACCTTTCCCGAACGAGCTTTGTGAAGATATGTCCACCACCAAAATATGACTGTTTGTGCGCAGATCGGTTCGGGAACGTTGCTGGTAATAATACTTTCAAATACAATAAGACCTTATTTAAAGGCAAGCTGAACAGTTCAGGCATGCGTATTACGAAGGTAAAGTGGCAAAGCACTGGGGGCCCCAAGAATGCACCGCCCAAGAAGAATTGGTACCGTCGGATTTACAATGAGTACCGCTCATAGCATTGTAACTCGCTGTATCTCTCACCATCCAGTGATTCGTCTGGTGTACCGCAATGGTTGCGGGAGCAATGCAGAACCATTGCCTCATTTCCCGTTGTGTTGTTTGGCGTACTTTGTCTCGCTATCACTTCCAGATTATCTCTCAAACCCCGCAACCATGCGTTGTCGCTGGTTCATCCTGTTGATCACCGTCACACTAGCGTGCAATGCTCAAGCTGAATCGAAAACGAAGATACATTCGATCACACCCGCTGAAATCCATAGTAACCCGAGGGTATTGCGAGCTTATAAGACTACGAATAATATTGATGAAGGTTTTCACGATGAAGAAAGAGTCGCCAGTGGATCCGCCGTGGAAACAGTCACCAATTCACTGAAGTCGACAAGCACTCAGTTTGACGACTGGCTCGCAAAAGGAACATCTACCGACGATGTTTTCAAGTTGCTAACGCTCGACAAGCCTTCAGAAGGTCTCCTGACCAACTCGAAATTAACAGAATGGATCCATTACATGAAGCTTTTTAACAAAGCCAATCCCAAAAAGCAGACGTCATTGATCAAAACGCTCACGGCTCATTACGGTGATGAAGCTCTGGTCAAGATGATCGATGCAGCGAAGCAGGTGCCAAGCACAGCGACTTTCGCTAAGCGACTGCAGACTGAACAACGTCAGCTCTGGCTTACTCAAGGCAAATCACCGGACGATGTGTTTGCATTGTTAAAGCTGAACAAGGCAGGAGACAAGATTTTCACGCACCCTGAGGTTGTCACGTGGGCGAACTATGTGGGTGATTTCAATAAGGCAAACCCGGACAACCCAGTGAGTTTATTCTCTACATTAGCGACACGTTTCAACGACGAAACGCTGGTACCAATGCTCATTGCAGCGAAGAAAAATCCGAGTACAGAGAAGATTGCTGTACAAGTGCAAGCTGTTCAAACAAAGTTGTGGTTAAAAGATGAGAAGCGACCAGAATATGTCTTCAATCTGCTGCGACTTAACCGAGAAGGCCGTGACATCTTCAAGAGTCCGCTGTTTACCGCTTGGGTTCAGTATACCGATGATTTCCGTAAGATTTATTACGGAACAGATTTTACAACGATCGCGACATTAACGAAGTATTACGGAGACGAAAACCTGACCAGGATGATCCTTGAAGCTCTAAACTCACCGAGTACGGCGAATATTGCCAAGCGATTGGAGATTGAGCAATTGAGGAACTGGTATGTCCAGAAATTTACCCCAAAAGATGTCTTCAATGCTCTGAATCTCTACAGTGAAGGGGTGAAATCGTTTGAAAGCCCACTGTACACCGTTTGGACCAAGTATGCGACTTATTTGAGTGCTGCAGAACCTGAACACAAGGTGAGTATACTCACGAACTTGCTCAAGGTCTACAGCGAAAGCAACCTAGTAAAAGTTCTCCGAGCGGGTAACAAGAACCCCAAAACGAAGGAGATGACCACGAAACTAGAGGACGAACTGGTCGACGTTTGGCTAGAAGCTGACAGGAGCTGGCGGGATATTTATTCTCTGCTACGCTTGGATCGAATAGTTGATGACAATGATCCCAGCAGGCAGCTCTACCATAAATTCTTCAAGGCTTACGCGCTATCTTGATCCATTAACACGTAATTTTTTGTTCTTATTCTAGTTTTTATTACAAGTGGCTACTAGAGTATAGCCTTAAAGTCCTCGATATATTTATTATAGAGCAGTCTGCTGGCGTCATCTGCTGCCGTTCCCTCGACACGTAGCAACGAGAAAACGTCTTTAGGATTTCTCTTCTCGCTCAGCCAGCGCTTGAGCAACGCGTCTAGTAGATCTGTAGCAAATTTCTTCGTGCTTGGGACATTCTCAGCTGCAGTGAGGATCCTCGTCAGTTTTCTCTCGCCATACACCTTGATGAGCGGAGAGACGAAATTCACCTTAATTCTCGGGTCTTTCAAACTCACAAACTCAACATATTGCTTCCAAAGAGGAAAGAGGGATCGTTCGAACACTTTTAACCCCGTTCTCTCGAGTTTCAGCGCTTTGAAGACGAAATCACCGGGTTTAAGCGTGTCGTACCACTCGCGTAGTAGCTCGGAACGCAGTCTTCTTGACAAATTTTCCGTACTGGGCGAGTTACCCGCTGTTACGATCATCTTCGCCAGGACATCGTCACTGTAATGTTTCCTCAATGTCTTGATGGACACGACTTTTTCGTCCCAGTTTATCATGTTGTACTCGTCCGTGTACTTGAGCCAACTCTTAAATAGTGGACTGGACAGAAGAGCTCCTTCCTCTTTTAGTTTTAATAAAGTGAAGATATCAGCCGGGGATTTCTTGTCAGCGAGCCACGTTTTGGTTTGTTCACCTTGAATCCGCACAGCGATATTCTCCGTAATTGGAGATTTTTTCGCCGCAATAAGCATACTGACCAGCATTTCTTCTTTGGGGTAGAAAGTTGTTAAAAACGAGAATAAACTCACTTGTCCGTCCGGATTCAACTCATTGAAATCATCCACGTATCTTACCCACGCGACTACTTCTGGCTTAACGAAAAGCTGATCCCCCGCTCTTTCCAGGTTTAACAATTTAAATACGTCGTCGACAGAGTATTTTTGACCCAGCCAAAACTGCGTCAGTTCGCTCTCCAGACGCTTCGCGATGGTCGCTGTAGAAGGCACCTGCTTTGCTGCTTCAATAATCTTCACCATTCCATCATCACCGTAGTGAGCTGTTAATGTCGCGATCAAACTCGTCTTTTTTAGAGTATTCGCATGGTTAATGTGCTTCATGTAGTTGAGCCAAGCATTTAGAAGATCGTCGGCTGCGTTATCGGCCAAGAGGATTTTGAAGACGTCGTCGGCTGATGCTGCGTGCTTGAACAATATTTCCAGTTGACTCTCGGGTACTATCGATTTCAGCGCGATTTTAAGCATTTCGACGCCAGAATTAGTGACACCTCTATCTTCGTATCCATTGCTGTATGTTGTAGCATCATGGGCTGCGAGTTCTGGGGCTTGTAGGAATCTTGTGGAGGTGGAGCTCTGGTCGTTTATATGTGCCCCCACACCGAAATTAGAAATAGCAGAGCCAACTAGCAGCACGACACGAAGCTGGCGCATGGCTGCACTACGGCCACCGTAGCGTCTGGTCGGCACAAGGTGGAGAGAGGGTAGTGCGTCGACGCCAAACTTGCTGAATGTTGCTTTGCCTGCATCACTGGACTGTCGCTCCATCACTGGATGGTGAACTGGGCACCGTGTGCCGACGTGAGCTCTATCAAAAAAGTGCCTTTATTTAGCTAAAATGGGTATTTTTGGAAGTTTTTGCTTACACATGCATTTGTATTTATATATGGGACAAAGTTATCTTTCACCCGTAGATAATCAGAGATGGAAATATTTCCCATGATTCGAGATTGGTAGCCTCCA
>NW_008649033.1:440011-443667 GCF_000247585.1 Phytophthora nicotianae INRA-310
TCAATTATCATTTTATTTAGTGGCCTGGCTTAGCAATTCAACTCCAGTTCGTCCTCAAATCCCACCTTTAGCCCTACCCACTCTTGCTTAGGACCTGCCTTTAAAGGTCAGATTGGCCAAAACTTTGGAAAGGCACAATACGTGGTGCTATCGGATGGGGGAGGGGCTCCGTTTGTTTTTTTTTCAACAGAATATGGGACGAGCGGCATGTATCCAAAGCCGAAAGATCAAATCCCATAATTTAGTAACTCGAGTCTAACGAACAAAGATTTTCGCGCACTTTACTCTTTCCTATGGATATTGTTGAACAAAGACATTTCGCGCTTATTAATGCTAAAACTCTTCAACGCAAGTGGAAGCTCGTACCACCATAGAGGAAGTGCGATCAAAACTCGACGAACAACCCTTTAAACTTGAAGCACCGGGACGAACCAGTATACCTGCGTGGATAACAGAGTGCTGGAACGAGCTTACGGCCACTACCATCTCTTGTGGGTTTCGAAAGGTGATATTATTGATGGATACACGTGTCGTCGAAGACGACGATTCTCCTTCCTGCGATACAGAGTCTACTGTGGAAAAGCTGCTTAGAATTTACCTCGTGGAGGCAACGATAGATTCGGAAGACGACATTGAGACGGGTGATGATAGCTATGCTAGCGGTGATGATAGCTATGATAGCGAGTAGATATACTACTAACCAATGCAAAGCTTGTAACTTTAAGCTTATTTTAACAAATAAAACGACATCAAATCCTAAGTAAAATAAGGTAATAATCATCTGGCATCACCAACTAATCAAATATGGGGTGACCCTTAGGACTACGAATATGCGGTAGTACGTTAGTCGAAGAGTGATTATTAATAAAAGGACCGTGTTAGCGTCACCAACTGATTTGCATAGACGGGACGAGCTTCACCAACGGATTCACCAACGGTGACCAAGTAATTGGTATTTTCATTGGTGGGTCACCAACTGATCACCAACGGTGTAATTTATTCTTCTTAAGTACGTAATATATCTTTCTAAGTGCGATCTGATTTCTCTACGATTGGGAAGCTTTTAGAGATATTTTTTATGTCGCAGGAATGTTGATAGAATGTTTTGGCTACTTGTGATATTGAAGTGGTTTATCGTCGCGGTTCGAATCGAGCTGTACGAGCAGTTTTAAAACTGCAAGTAAAAGCGCCCTCATTAACCATGAAACTGAATGGAGTTTAAAGTGAATGTATTGACTGTATTTACTCTCTGAGCCCTGGACTTCTACAGAATGCCCCCTTCGTCGACAGGAAAAAATATCGAAACCGAAGATACGCGATGTGCTCACTGGGAATATTTGGAACAGGAACTCGCCGTATCATGCACTCGAAAAATAGCAGTACTAGTGGCCCACAGCTGTTTGTGTCTTCCTGGCGTGGTGCGCGCTGTTGAATCGGCTCTAGCTCAGTTGCGTACTCCCCGAAGTACTCATCCAGCACTTCACACACACCTTTGTAGTACTTTGAGGTTTGCATGGGCTCGAAAATGATTGCTTTGCTATTCTCGTAGTCAAATACCGCGCCAGCCCAATGACCATCAATATATATGGGTATAAGAACGAGTCGGTTGCTCGTGTTGAAAGGCGAGGAGGTTATCACCTCCTTCTTCATGCTTTCATGTACTCTTGCATACAGTGGATTGACCCCTCCAATTCGACTCTGACCGTTGTTGTCCAGATCTTGATCCATAAGATGGCTCATTACGACCCGTAAACACCCATCGTCCAGCCACTCCGAACGTCGAAAGTACGCCAGTTCGTGCATGACACCCTTACTAAAACGGTTTGAAATCGCCTTGTTTACGTCGATCGCCTCCAGTCGTGTAGCACATGCCTTTAAATCCACAGTAGCACAGTTCTTCAAAGGTGTAGATAAAGCTATTCTTGAAAACTTGGACGCTCGTATCCATGAACAAAGATCTCTTACAGCTTCGAGTTTTGGTGTCTCATTGTGCCAATCTCTCATCGTAAGCAGGTCCTTTTCAGCAAATGTGCCTAGTTTTCTTATAGACACCCCCATTTTCCCAGCATCATGTTCACTTGGTAGAGACTTCCTGTAAGTGTTTATTCCAGCGATGCACTTGCTGAGGTAGTTCTTCGGAAATACGATCGTGACTTTCTGCTGAACTTTTTGCTTCCGTGCAAGTTGTACAATTGATGTAGCGCTCCAGGAAGGTGAGCCCACCTCCTCAATGCTAGCTAAAACTGGTAAAGCATCCGTCACGTTGAGGCTGCAAACAATCGTCTTGCGTACCAGAGCCAAATCCTTCACTGGAACAAGTGTGCCCTGAACCAGGGCATTGGCTTCTGCAATCGCCTCACTCATCCGGATTCTTTTGGCTTCGCGTTTTTGCTTTCTTCTAATTTTGGGCCTGCCTTTGCTCTTGACACTTGCACTAACGCGAAAGCTGCCTGGTGTAATGTCTAAGCCAGCGACTTGATCTCCATCTTCTGATGCCTCATCCTCTCCGGAACTTATACTGATAGTTTGACGTTTACGACGTATTAATTTCCCATTCAGCACTCCCTTCTTCGTCTGGTCTTTTTCAGATGCGTTCTGGCGCTCCCTTTTCTTTTTGTTGTTGCCATTGTTCTCCAACTCGTTGCCATTGTTCATCAACTCATTGCCGTGTTCAATGTTGTTCACCAACTCGTTGGTGGTGGTCACCAACTCATTGTTGCTGTTCACCAGCTCGTTGGTGGTGGTCACCAATTCATTGTTGCTGTTCACCAACTCGTTGGTGCTGCTCACCAAAGGGTTGGAGTCGTTCACCGACCGGTTGATACCTTCAGCTCGCAAGTCATCACTGTCTGACGAAACCACGTCGTCCAGCTGGCGAAGAATTCTATCGGTTTCAGCGAGTAGTATATCGGTGTCCGTCGTCTCAATTTCAATTCGCTCGTGAGTCACATCATCAGAGCTTTCATCCCTCGATTTCGTCGTATCTTCCACGTGATCTCCGTCATTTTCACGTAATTCGACTGTCTGGAGAGTAGGCGGTACTACCGATTCCGCGTCAGAACTGTCGTGTTCAAATACAGAATCGACCACTGCGGAATTTTGAGGTGTGTGGTGTTCGCTCTGTTCGTAATTACCAATGATCGGAACAACCCCTTCACTTGCACACTCCCCAAATCTACGCAACGAATTTGCCATTTCAAGGAACGTCTGCGTTCCGTGAGAGCTCATCACCTCGACAACGCGTTCTGCAATCTCCATTGCAGTTTTCCACTTCGTAGATCCATTTAGAACTGCGTGTTCTGTTGATCTCATGTTTGAATTATGGATGCGAAATCCAGGGCATGACATGTCGTCATTGGACTCATCATCTTCAGGTCCGTTGGCGTCTGATCCCAATAGCCACCGCGGGTTAATATAGTTGATCGGAATCAACTTCTTCTTCTTCATAAAGGATCTTACAAATATCGTGTGGCGACAAGGAAGTAGCATTGTGCGCATGAAGAAACAAGTGCACGCATATGTCTATAACATTCCAGTATAAATCAAAATGATGTAAGTAAGTGACAGCGTGGGAAACAAAACGTTGCCGTACCACTTACCGATATATTGACTTCGTATTTCCTGCTGGTTGTTTCCGATACCAACTGAGCAATTCC
>NW_008649033.1:444647-447202 GCF_000247585.1 Phytophthora nicotianae INRA-310
TGGTCACCAATGATCCCAACAGTTGGTCAAATAACCCAACTGATCACCAACTAGCCCAACCGTTCACCAACTAGCCCAACCGTTCACCAACTAGCCCAATTGATCACCAACTAGCCCAATTGATCATCAACGGTGACCACTATCACAAACAAGGAGAACGTACATGACCGAAAACGTCTTCTATCATGAAGCTGAACAGCTTATACTTGGATACGTTCGTTCCATGTGTGGAGTCGAGCATGAGCACCTCTGGAAAGCCTCAAAGAACCGATGCATCTGTCTTGTCTGTAGTGTGATCGTTTGCGTAGTCTCCGTCTCGTCCACGAAGATAGAGGCAGTATTGCCACGGAAAGCGCAAAACTTACGCAGTACAGCCTCCAGTCGATCTTCGACAGTTGCAATTCCGCGCCGCCTCGCCTTCAATCGCTGCACCAAATTGTGCACGTCCCGTAAGGTTACGCTTTTGCCTAATACGACACACACAACAAACATTAGTTATAGGTGCCACTTTTCATTTGCCTCAACCAGATCCCTTAACCTGTTGTCTCTTGGAGATACTTTAGTATCTTCTTCGGTTTTCCACCAGCCTTGACTAGCTCATCGACAATGTCGAGAACGTCGGGGTCCGTAACACGCCTATTGACAGGATAGTGGTCGTAGATGTCTTTCCCTAGCCGGTGATTGTGAACCCGCTTGTGAACAGTGACTTTTACTCTGAAGTTGAGACTTTCAGGGCAACGTGTCACAGTCGCGCAGAGAACAACTCCACATCCTGTGCTACGTCCTCTATGTCCGGTCCTTCGGCCGTCTCCCCTCTCACTTTTGTTCCAACCATGTGTGCACAGCATCTTCTTGTAATAGTCTCCAAATGATTCGGGAATGAGCTCGGTCTCAGACCATTTCTTCTTCGCCTTGATGACTGCATTACGCGTTGTCGCCTTCACGGTAGACCGAACACTGTACAACTGCTTCGTACGGTCTTGATAGTCTTGCAGCCGAGCAAAAAACACGTTCCAATCGTCGTACCACGTTTCAAAGGGGGGCGAAACCACTCTAATTTCCTTTGGTTCCTCGTCCGATGAGTCGAGTGGGCCACAAGAGGCTGTAGATTGGACGGGCAGACTAGTAGGAGCTTCTCGAATAGAGCTAGCGCTCGCGGAGGGATCAGCTGATCTCGCATACAGCTCGCGGTCGTGTAGGGAAGGCACACTAATGTCCGTGGGCGCGTTAGTACTTGCAGAGTGGTCGTCTATCGACGTCTGTCCGACAGAATCACTCATACTAATTGGCGATGCGGCCTGCAAGTGGTAAGAGGCGCCTTGTTTCACCGATAGTTGGGGAGGGGGTGACGACGCAGCAGCTACGTGGATGCCTGTTCCGGGGACGGGGGGGATTCTGAATGGACGGCCAGTAGGACGTGCGCAATAATTTTTTTGAAAAAAAGGAAATGTAGAAAAAGGAACAAAGTAAATTACTGTCAGGGCCGAAAATTACCGTGTTCCGGCTGTGCAATCTCGTTGGTGACTCTATTCAGTGCCTTAATAAAATGACTGAGCAGATACTGCTGCCCCGGTACAAGTGCACAATTTCCGGGGGTGTACAAAGTGAATACATCCCATCATTTTTGCTTATCCCGGGCTTGTGTCGTATTTCGAATGCTCAAAAACGATAATCTGCAAACCGTACAACAGCGGATAGATGGTCGATAGCGCCGGCTCAGTGCCACTTTGTCATTCTCTCTCTGAGTCTCCATCCCAAAGCTTGGAGGGAGGTTACCACGTGCAGACATGCGTGTCCCCAGCGCCATATTGGCTGCGCTCTTACTGACATATGCTGCTTCTGCCTCAACAGCGGGGTTTCCACGTTCCACGGTGAACAATTGGCACGATACAATGAGGTTTTTAAGGACCCATGAGGCTCTCAATACCGAGGAGAGAGGGATCACTGTCCCTAATGTTGAGATGCTCCAGGGTTGGCTCAAGAAAGGTCTGCTCTCTGACGAAGCCGTAGGCCTACTATCGCTCGGTAACAAGGCCGACAATCTGCTTTCCGGTTCCCTATTGAACGCTTGGGTGAGCTACATCAAAGTATTTAACAAGGAGAACCCTACGGAGAAGATGCAAACAATCTCGGCACTCACTGCTCGCTTTGGAGACGAAGCTCTCTCTACAATGATTGAAACAGCCAAGAGAATGCCGTCAACGAAGGACGTCGCGAATAAAATCCAAACCAAGCAGATTCAGCATTGGATGAAGGCTGGGAAGACCCCGAACGATGTCTTTGTACTGCTGGAACTCAATTCTGCCAAGTCGATTCTGTTTGACCAGCCTGCAGTCAATACGTGGCTGCGATACCTGGACGATTTTAGTGCGAGTAAGCCCGCATCGCAGTACTCTACCATCGCGACGTTAAGAACACTCTACGCCGATGATGAGCTGGCTAAAATGATTGTTATTGCATCTAGAAATTCAAAGACTTCGGAAGCTGGTAAACGCGTGGAAACGGAGTTATTGCGGACCTGGTTTAACGAAATGAAGACCCCGAAGGACGTCTTA
>NW_008649033.1:447302-447728 GCF_000247585.1 Phytophthora nicotianae INRA-310
CTAGAAATTCAAAGACTTCGGAAGCTGGTAAACGCGTGGAAACGGAGTTATTGCGGACCTGGTTTAACGAAATGAAGACCCCGAAGGACGTCTTAAGGCTACTGAACGCTCGAAACCAGAAGAAGTTTTCGTATGCTTCAATTTGGACCAAATACGATGACTTGTTCACGAAAGTGGATCCCAAATTTAAGACGGATATGCTGGAAGACTGGGTCAAAAAGGGGTTGATCACGGACGACACCTTTAGAATGCTGACTCTTGGCAACGCTGCTGACGAACTTCTCAATGGCTCGTTATTAAGTGCTTGGGCTACTTACATCAAGGTGTTTAACCAGGAGAATCCTACGCAGAAAATGAACTTACTGGCGGCATTGACCGCTCGATTCGGAGATGAAGCAGTGGCTATCATGCTAGAAACAGCCAAGA
>NW_008649033.1:447883-471067 GCF_000247585.1 Phytophthora nicotianae INRA-310
CCAGGAGAATCCTACGCAGAAAATGAACTTACTGGCGGCATTGACCGCTCGATTCGGAGATGAAGCAGTGGCTATCATGCTAGAAACAGCCAAGAAGATACGGAAGACCAGAAGTCTTGCTGTTAGTATCCAAACAGAGCAGATCCGGCACTGGCTTCGTACCAAGAAACGTCCCGACGATGTCTTTGTATTGCTGAAGCTCGAAACTGCCAAGGCTCGACTTTTTGACCAGCCTCAATTGAATACGTGGGTGAGATACGTAGACGCATTTAACAACGCAAACCCGACGAGATCAACGACTTTATTCTCCGTTTTGAACGCGCGATACTACGATGAAGCTCTGGCTAAAATGTTAGTCGTGGCAAAGTCTTCTGGTGGCTCAGCGGGATCATTAGCGAGTCGAATACAAGCGGAACAGACAAGATATTGGCTGAGCGTTAACAGAACGCCGGGAGCGATTTTCGAAATGTTACAATTGGAGACATTAGGTACAAATTTCTTAAATCACCCGATTTTTACCGCCTGGGTCAAGTACACGGACGATTTCCGCAAGAAAAACCTCGGCACGCGCCTGTCTACGCTAACAACGTTGAGAGTATACTACAGTGATGCAACATTGGCAAAGTTGTTTACTGAGGCGAGGAAAGTGACGAAAACTGCGAAGATTGGTAGACGACTGGAAGCGGAATTGTTACGGGAATGGTCTCTCGCTGTTGCACCTCCAGCGCTGATTTTCGAGCGGCTGAAACTTGGAAATGGGGGTCAGAAGTTGTTTGAAAGTCCGCTGTTCACTATGTGGACGAACTACATCGCTATGTTCAAGAAAGCGAACCCTCGATACAAGGATGATCAACTTGCAACGTTGTTACGATCTTATGGACGCAGAGAGCTGACGTTGATGCTCATTTTGGCCGAGAAGGTGCCAAGCACGAAGGATATTGCTACGAAGTTGCGGGGACAGCTATCTGGTCTATAGTATGCGGGTAAAGTAGACCTGAGCGAGGAATTCTCCAACTAGATGCTAAGAAATAACAATCATAAATAAGAGCACTTAGTCTAAATGGTCTTCCACATGTACTATATAATATCCGTATATGATAAAAAAAAAAATGTCTAAAGCAGCGAAAGCGTGTGATGCACTGTGTACAACGTTGGTCATAGAAAAAAATGAGCATCTACAAAAATCTCCGCCATTTATAGTGACACATGCGCTTGGCAAATGTGGTCTCCCTCTATCAATAGCACCTTGCTCAGAGCTCGAGTTTCGTTGTGCCGAAATTAGTTTCCACCTCGACTTGAGCTGGCAGGTTCATCACTTTCTTCGGCAAAGCGTTGGACGAGCATCGTGGCTTGACGCGGGCGACAGGAATCGACGTGACTCAGTCGAGATGGGAGCCGCTGCATCGGTGGACGACCCGGACGCGTCCGTGATATTTAAAGAGGTTTGTCTTCATAAAACAATGTCTTTATTTTCCTCGTACCTAATTTATGTTGGCTTTATAGACGAAAGAGGAGTACGATCGTCGCATTGCGGCGGGTGACTCGAAAGAAGAGATTTTCCGTAGTCTTCGTGGTATAGTAGTCACTCGTTTAGGAGCACAGTCACGACTCGAAACTTCGCAAAGTCTTGATTCATTTCTCGTGAAAACTTTACCAGCGACTGAGGTAATTTTCATTTTTTTCATATTATCCGCTACATGTATCTTACCGCTTTTTGTTTAACCAGTCTGGAGATCTTGATAAAAGCTCAAGCTCGCTACTGGATGCCGCTACGTTAGCCGCAGTCTCCTCATCATCCGAGACGAAGGAGGCGATTATAGAGCCCAGCATTGCGTCGCCCAAGGCTTTGCCCAATGACATCCATCCGAACCCTTTTCATGACGACCATGAAGTCGAAACTCACGTTGATGAGCACGGAATCCTCCGGTCTACTGTTGAAAAAGGCTTTGGACGAGCAGTTGGCTCTTCTCGGGCTGCGCTTGATCTGGTACAAAATCTGGCTCCTGTGTTTACAACAGACGTACTAACGGATCCAACGACGCTCAAGATGATCCTCAAGTACGCGGAAGCCAACAAAGTGCCCAGTGGAGCGGACATGCTTCGATTTTGGGTCGAAATTGACGAATTGCAGCATCTTCCGTCCCATTCGTACACTCACCGGCGTCTACGCAAGATTTATGACAAGTTTTTATCCCCAGAAGCGCCTTCACCCGTTTGTGTCACGGCGCAAATGCTGCAGGATATCGAAAAAGCGCTCGAAGGAGATAATATCTCCGCTGGAATCTACGCCGGTGCACAGCAAATCTGCTTTATCGCGCTGGAAAAATCCGTGTATCCACGCTTCCGAGAGAGTAAATTATTCCGGAAGATGCAGGATTTCTGCGCCCCAATCGTTCCTAACTCTGGAGCATCGTCTAGTACTGGATCAGGCAACGGACCCACCCCTCTTGCGGTTGCTTCGGCTACAGGAACTGTGGCTGCCAACATCACGGATAATCTGGACGAGGCGGAAGATTTTTCCCTTTTGGGCATTCTAGCGCATCCAGCTAAACTACGGTTCCTCAAGACATTTTGTATGGAAGCTTTGGCGCTGGAAAATCTGCTTTTCTATCTGGAAGTCGAGGACTGCAAGCGATTGCCAAACTTGTCGTTCGTGGTCAACAAGACTCGAAAAATTTATGACCGGTACTGCTCTCCGGCGTCCAAAAACTTTATCGTCGGGCTGGGAGATAATGGAGCGTTGAAAGAAATCCACGATGTCGTGGAGAATAAAGGAGCTCTCGTGCCCAAGTTATTCTACGAAATCCAGATGGGTGTCTTTAACCGTATTAGCGACGAAATCTGGCCCGGATTCTGCCGCTCACAGGAATATCTGGACCACTCGAAAGAGGTCAAACCAGACGCCAAACACCTTACACGACGTGGCAATCGATTCGAAGAGAGTGAGGCTGTCCACAAGAAGCTGGACGGACTGGCAGAGTTCCAGCTTATTGACACTGCTATGCATTATCCGGTTGCGAAACTTATCCCTCTTTCGTTTCCCGACTCCATTCAAGGGGCGGCGCGGCGAAAATCCATCCAAAAACTCGAGGAAGAACAAACTCTTACGCCTGAACAAGAACTGACATTGCTGCTGAACGATCCCTATGCCAAAAAATACCTCAAGCTCTTCATGACTCGACGAGGTGTCGACTCATTGCTAGCGTTCTGCGAAGAAGTGGAGGATTTTAAGCTGTTACCAGGTATCGAATTTCTTCAGCATTCCGCCAAGAAAATCTACCGCAAGTACATCGTCCCCAGCGCTCGACTGCAGGTGGATATGAGTAAGACCATGCGAGATGAGATTTTCACGAGACTCTCGAATCCAAGCGTGGACATGTTCAAGAAAATCGCTAATCGTGTACGCCACGGGATGCTGCAGGACTCGCTCCCGCGCTTCGTCAAGTCAAATTACTACAAGGAACTGCGTCGAGACAGTAAATCTACTCCTGCAGATGCACACTTGGCCACTGTCGATCAAGCAGCAAAAGCGGGGAAGCTGGAGCTTTGCCACTTGGATGTTTTTCTAACATATCCAGGGTGCATGCAAGCGTTCCGTAAGTTCTTGGATTTTCAACATTGTTCTGAAAATCTGATGCTCTGGGAGGAGATTGAGCACTACAGAAGACTGCCAAGTTACCAGATTGTACTGCGGTCGGCCAAGAAAATCTACGACAAATATCTGAATCCAAATAATCCACGCTCGCAGATTCCACTCGCCCCAGCACTACGTGAACGTGTGGAAGCGCAGCTAGAGGTGGCATGTCGTACAACATTCGATGAAGTGGAGAACGAGTGCTACGACCACATGCGCAACGTCGTGATGCCTGATTTCTTGGATTCTCGGATTTTCATGGCTTTGGTAGGCACATGGGCTACTGTCCACGAGGATTATCCAGCCGAAATGCTTCGAGGGGAGCTGGAAATGGCCTTTCTGCGTCACCGTTTCCACCTTGTTCAAGAAGCTCGAGGCATGTCACGCGATTCTACAGTTAACAATCTGGACAAAGGACGTAACGGAGCGACGCCTACTCTAGGCGCCACAAACGGATAATCCTTAGATTATCTTAATATCTACAGATTCCAGATTCTAAAATTTGAAATCTCCCAAAAGTTATGCAGCTACTATTACCGACTTTATGAAAATCTTAAAACTTCATAGACTTGATACTAACCTTACGCGAACAGCGCGTGCAGTGCTGCTTGTTGCGAAGCTGGCAACGAGGCCCAAGCCTGGCCCATGACCTGTTCAGGAACCGTAGAGCGGAGGCCTGTGAGCGTTTTAGCGAGTTCTTGACGCAGAGCTGAGGCCTCTTTCTCCCCCACCGCTTTGCTCATCTTGCGCAGATATTTCTCGTCGGCCACAGCGGATAATACAGCCACCACCTTGCCTAGATGTCGGTAGTCCGGTGCTCCCAACACAAGAGGATGTCTATCATTCACATAGCCACATAGTCGGCGAGAAACAGCGAGAGATTCTTCTAAATCTCCACGAAGAGGAAGCAGCTCCAGCCACTGCGGGAACAACGTGGCGGCGTCTACTGCGCCCGACTGGTACTCGCACAACTTGCCTAGTGCGGCCACAGCGTTGTCTGTAGCGTTGCGTTGCTCCGAACTTTGTGCATTCGGGTGGGCCACAACGTTGTGAAGTAGCTGGAGACACCGATCAGCGTGTCGCGCGAAGGCCTCTCCACCTTGAGACGCACACACTCCGACACCGAACGCGGCAGCTTGGACCAGACTGGGCTCGTTAACCTCGCGTAACGCACTCTCCAGGACCGGTAAGAAGACGTCCAGACGACGCATGGCCGGGCCGCAATGTTCCAGTACATCGTCCACTACAAACAAGGCCAGACGACGGTCTTCTACTAGACAACCAGGGGCGGCCAGAGCGGCCACCTTCTCCCACAACAGAGTCATAAACACGGGGAAGAACGCAGCGCCATGAGTCTTGGCCAGCGTCCCGATACACTCCGCCAACACGAACTGTAGCTCCTGTTCGGCCACTTGAGTCTCACTGGACTGAGACGCGTCGTCCTCTTCGTCTTCTGCCTCCATGTCGCTACCAGCTCCTCGTCGCATTGCGCGACGCTGGAAACTGTCGCCTAGAACCACTAGTAGACCGTGTACCAACTCACTTAACTGCGCTTCGTTAAGTTCCAGCGTCGGGTGCAGCGCTCGTGCGTCAGTCAGACAGCGGATCATACTCTGCATGATACTTACAACCAGATCCACTTCGGGCTCCGACGTTAGTGCGTTAACTAGTCGGCCAAGAGCGAAGTCCACCATCTGCTTGATGGCCACTTCGCTGTGCTCCTTGGCCGGGGCGGCAGTGGAGATGGCCACGCACTTGACGAGTGCAGGCATCGCTCGGATGGCCGAGGCGCGGATGTCCGAGTGTACTGACTCGGTTAACAAAGGGGCCAGCACCTGAGTCACTTGTTCGGCGTAAGGGAAGAAGGCGTCTTCCAGGTCTGTTGCCATCCCGGCCAGCAGCTGACAGGCCGTGGCCTTCTCTTCTAGAATAGATGTGCGAATACTCAAACATTTGTCGTTAACTTGAGCTAGTTGGATGTCTTCGCTGTCCGTAGATCCGCCGCTTTCGTCGTCGTCGTCGTCACTGGACAGCGTCGTAGGGTCCACTTCGAACTCGGCCTGTTGTGTGGCCGCCTCGAGAAGTGTAGGCATCACAAGCGGCAAGTACGGCGCGAAATCATGGCCAAGACACGTGCAGCAGCGGGCCCAGGCTTGCAGTAGATACGTGCGGATCAACTCGTTGCCGACAATCGACGGCGTGGCCTGCATCTCGGCCATCACCTTGAGGATGGCAGGAGCGTCACGTGAGAACACCTCCTTGCCAACAGCCTGGCCGATGAGACTCAGACACTCGAGTGTAATTCCACCAAGAGTGAATGAACTGGGAGCGTTAGACTGCGGCTTGAGCACGGCCGGCGATGCGGCCGCAGCCTGCATACTCTCTTGAAGACAATTCATGAGAATCTGCTGCAACGGGGGCATCACTGCAGCGTAATAGTTCGTGAAAGACGCGCCGGCCACTGTGGCCACTGACGAGATAGCAGTGATAGCTTGTTCTTGGACAACTCGTGCAGCGATAAACGCTTGTGTGTGTGTTTGGCCTGTTGTTGAAGTCAGAGATTGGCCGTGTTGGAGCAGCGCGAAAAGTTGATGTAACATCTTCTCCAAGTACGGAGTGAGCAGCTCAGGCGGGCACATGTCGATAAATTGACGCAGAGCGGTAGCAGCGTGAGCCTGGAGACGTGGTTTGTTAAAGTCTTCAAGGTAGTGGGCCAACACAGTGAGAGCTTGTTGGTGGTAGGCCTCTTGGAACTGCGGAGCCTGGTCGACGGACAGCTGGCCGATGACATCGACGGCCGTACAGCATACACGAGGATGGGGATCGTTGGCCTGAGTCAGCAAGTGGCGCACAATGGCGTCCAAGTTCTCGTCGTCGAGTACGTCCAAAATCTGGCACAGACCCACCAAGGCCGCGTGACGACTCACCCAATTGTCCGAACGGGCCGCATATTCCTGAATAAGGGCGAAGCATGTAGGCAGCGAGCGCTTAGCCCCCAGTGCGCCGACTAACCGCTCCAGGGCCTCGGATCCCACGTCAAAGTTGGAGATCTCCTGGTCAATACCTTGGCCACCGGCAGATTGCTCGTCCTCGCAATTAGCCACGTCCCACGTGTCAATGTCCTGCAATTCCAGCATCATCTTGAAGGCCACCGGGTACACTGTCTCCACGAACATGTTCTTGGGCAGCCGACGACACCTTGACGGGGCCTGCTCAGCCAAAGACACTAGAAACTCCATGGCCAATTGGCGGCAGCCATCGAGCATGGCATTGTCGTCGCTCTCATCACGTGGAGCGTCGGCGATTTGCACCATAGTGTCCACGAACTCGCGTAAGCATGGCTTAAAGAAGGCCGCGTGGGGCTCGGCCACCTCAATCAGGACTTCCAGAGCTTCCATTACCTCGTCGAACTGTCTTGTGACTAGTAGAGCGTGAAGTACAGCGAGTACAAGTGGTACAGCGCTGGCCAGCAGCTCTGGCCGAGGCACTTGGTCCAGAGCGTCCAAATTGAGCAGCAGCATGCTCAAAGCACGCAACGCATTGAGGGCCACGCGACCTTCTCGGTCGGCCAGACCCTTGGCCATGGTCTGCAGTACTGTGACATCCAACGTAATGGTTTCCGACGTCTCGGCCTGAGTCATCTGGGTGGCCAGGAAGATGGCCACCATCTCCAACACTCGCAACGCAGTCTCGCGCAGTGTGACCATGGGTGCATTGCTCCATTGCAGCAGTGTGGGCAGCAGGCCATCCCACTGGCCGTCCTCCAGGATGCTGCTGGCCAGCTCGCCCACCGTATCGCACACCTTCCGACGAATGCCACGGTTCATCTCGCCGGCCTCAAGTACGGCCAGCAGCTCGCGCTTGACCTCGGCGCGGGCCTGGTCCGTGGCCCGCGGCCAGAGCGATACGGCGTCGCGCAGCAGCACGCGGCGCAGCAGGACAGCAGCCAGCGCGCGGATGTCATCCGGACTGGTTGAGTGCACGACGTGCACCAAACCTAGCAGCAGTTCGTCGCTACAGGAGGCCTGTTTGAGCGCAGCAAATTGCGACTCGGCCGCATTGCGGGCCGCGTTGTCTACAGCAAGCAGGCTCCATAGCAGCGCTTCCCAGGAAGAGCCCGACGACACCTCCATCTAGTGATACTTCTACGCTGGGTTATCAATATAGGAATGGTAGCCATCGGATTGGTGGCCATGGTAGGGCTACGGCCATTGGTAGATATTAGATCAGATATGGTGACCAATGAAATTCGTGAATGCGTGACGTGATGTTGAAGCCGATTTCCTTTCCAGCATGGCACAGACGTTGACTGTGTTGTATGGATATGTATGTGGTTACCGCGCCACAGACCGACGGTAGGATTGGGCTTAGCCCGTATAGGGTGGTAGGCCGCATCATCGCTGTAACGTTGTAGAACGGTCGGGCTTAAGACGGACTCACTACACAGGCGCATATAAAATGTGTACAGGTCGGATGCCCACTTCAATGAAATGGACCGTCAGATCGTCGATACCCTCTCGATACATGATCGTGGCTCCGCAGGCCCCTCAGCGAATGCATGCTGCGCCGGTGTTGGTCTTCTACAATGCCTCGTGCTGTGTATCGCATAGTTTCGGCTATTTAAGCCGATGCCAAACAAGCTAGTGTGCGTGCTTCTCCACGAACACAACCACTGGAACTGTCACCGGTTTCTGGATCGCAGGAGCAGCAATACTCCAAGTACCGAACAAAGGACCGAATGTCCTGATCACGACAGCATCCGCAATACAGGGTCCCACTTTGATTCCGAACCGTCGTTTCCAGCCAGACGCATACCTTTGACGCGCCGCTCGGGTCCAGCATGGGACAACCTTCCGCTTCGAGCACGGTGACGTCTTCCGCCTTGAGGTTGACCCAGTGAAACTTCGTCGCAGTTGTAGCAACTGTCGTAGATCGACGCAGGACGATGAATCAACGCTCGTAGAGTGCTTCGAGTTCTGCATTGTGTATGTGGCGGAGGGGCTCTGCGGAAATTGCTGGTCACTGCGTCTCTCTTGCACACTGCACTCGAATTGCTGACGGAGGGAGTATCCGATCTTTCATGAAGTGTACCATCCGGTGGGCCGATTCGATCTTCGGGTGACCTCAGAAGCAACGCTTGAGTTGAGTTCTTGGACTGCCTGCATTGATAACTGGACGTTTGGCAGCAGCGGGATACTTTTGCCGCTGTGCACTTTACGGTTTTGAATTGTCGATCTTAATGTATTAGATCGCGGGCTTTGTCGATCTTGAGGTATAAGATTGACGGTCTCCAGGTCAGTTTAGGTATTGGCGACTCCAAGCTCGCATGACCCATACACTCCTACCGTCTAGCACCAACAGATCGCATAACGCATAGAAACAAATAGTTGACGAAGTCAGTAGCCGAGTTCCCGTTCTCCTTTCCCGCGTTGATTGATTTGTTCTGCGCCCGTCACTTAAGCTCCGTATGTGCACCCTTAAGGGTGATGTAATGGGCCCCTCCATTTCATAAGTAGATAGATTGTTCTACAAAAGTAGGTGCATCAGCACACGATACTCATGTGATGAATTGCAATCATCTTATTGACTGATCTATGGGAGCCGGACACATTACTAGCCAATCAGGCGATGACATATATTTGAGCGACCATGGCTACCACCTGGTCCTTAACAAAGTCAGAGTTGAATGTTCCTGATAATTGCGAGCTTCCTCCTATCTACAGTGAAAGCTGGTAACGGATAAATACCTGGCCAGTTACAGTAGATACGAGTCATGTGATAATCCAGCTATACTGTATATTTTACGAAAGCCAGTTGATAACATTTTACACTATAGTCGTGCGAAGCCACGCGAGTGCGCTCAACAGGCTGTATTTTGTTTTTCTTATGAAACGTTGTCGCTGTTCCAGCAGCAACAAGGGATCATAGGGATGTGAAGCAGTTTAATTGATTTTATAGCCCATTTTAGTAGTAGTTGCTTGTGACATTTTGTGCATTATGACCACTGGCGCTAAACCAACTTTATATGTACCACTTCGCTGCTCAGAATTCAGTTTCCCAGGTTCTAGAGTTGTGTGTGTGTGTGTGTGTGTGTGTGCGACTGACAAGCGATATGAATTGTGAAATACTTTGGTTTCTACTGCGACGAGACATCATAGGGCCTTCTGTATCCATTTGCACGCACTTCGTTGCATTGATCTATCGTCGGATCAGATTAATAGTCGATAGCGCAAGAACGAATGTTTAATATTGTAATCACAATAGTGCATTTCTCCTGCTGGTCAGAATCTAGTAGCCCGCCGTCTATAATCGTTCCTGCCCCGTCCAGCAAGAATCGATGTGGTCACAATATTCCTCGCTCAACATAAGAGACTGTTTTACAGATTTAATCTCCACGACAATCCGTCGACGCTTGGTGCAACTTCTGTAACCCGCTTTCGCCGTTATGGTGCCTCCGTCATAAATTACAAATCGCGCTAACCGTATTGCCAGTTTTGTGGACAGCCCCTCAGGTGTTTCTAATTTCGAACTCGACTTTAGACCCAACGTGGCACCACTCCCGACACCCGCGTGTGCAACCTGCTTTGACCTACTCCGAGTTATGAAACAGTGATGGTGTTAATGACACCGAGTGACACGAGATGTGTGTAACGACCGTGGTAGCGTCTTCGAGAATTCGATGTGGTTAATCAGGGCGCAGACACCATATGTGCAATTAATACTGCACGAGACCAAGCATCACCTCTCTATCGTACATGTACACCTGACCAGTGATTTTTATACTGCTTGCGGGAGCTCTCAGAGCCTCATTGAAAATCGAGTTCCGTTCAGTTCCCTGCTCGGGTTACAGGAGCTTGTTCTGTCTCCAAGAAGCACTACTGCTCATACCTCGCATCCCTCTAATATTACTCAAACGATGGCTTCACCATTTCGTCGCATGCATCTTGTCGCTGACAAGCGCGTATCTTTTTAGCCCTAGAAGAATTCCGACAAGCATCTGGGGGCTCATCCGTGCGACACAAGCTGGCGAAACTGTGTTTCGGTTCATCGGCGGTGATAATTGCGCCGGTAGAACGAGAGAAACGTTCGCTCTCACTACTGTCACGCACATCTGGTCCGACGGCTTAGTAGCTGCCCTACATCACGAGGAAGATTGGACGCGCCGCTGTGGTGAAGCAGATTCAGAATATTCCGAGATTGGGCACGATCAGTTCCAATCAGTCAAGATGGACCACCACCCATTATGGCGATCTCAAGTGTGGTATACACCACACCTGTCCAAGTCGATTGTACCCACGATTTATCGAGTCTGCGGAGGATTACGCGACCATAAGGTAAAGGACCCACGATTTGGACCCGCCAGCAGCTTAAACAGCCGACGAAAGAGCGAGTGATACACGGGAGTTCGAGATAAAAACAGCAGGTGTTCGAGCCACAATTTTTGACATAGGACGAGGCTAACCCATTAAACAGAGTTATTTTTTCTTCATACTTAACAAGTGTTCTTCGTCTTCGCTATTCCGGGCAAGGGATCGACTTTGGCCCACCCGACGACGCGCTACAGGCATACCTACGCAAGATCGAAGTTCGAGCGCCTGGATTGCTTGACCAGGGCGACCGTCAACCCTCACTCAAGGCCAACCGCTAAAGGAAGCGGCAAGCGCGTAAAGGAAGGAATGCGATTTGCCGAACATAAGATACCCCTCGGGCCAAGACCAATCTCGCCCCCCCCCCCCCCCAAGACCGTCGATCTTACGTCTTAAGATCGACAGAGTGCGATCTCATACCTTAAGATCGACAACTCAAAACCGTAATCGACGCAGCGAGTAGAAGTATCCCCGTCGCTGCCGAACGTCCCGCTGTCTACGCAGACAGTCCAAGAAACCAGCCCAAGCGTCGCTTCCGAGATCACCCGAAGAGCGAATCGGCCCACACAAGGTGAGCATTGCAACTACACGGAAGGTCGGAGTATGGTCGGCCGTTCGGCCGCAGTGTGCAAGAGTACCTCAGCGATCAAAAATTTTCGCAGAACCACTTCGCCACACCGCCCATCACCTCCTGGTCGCGCTTGATGAGGTCAAGGCGCTGCTGGTTCGCCGCCTCTTTGTTACTTCGAGCACAAGGATAATCTCAAAGCAGTTTCGACAACTTGAGTCCTAGTGAGCCAAATCCAATCCGCACGACATCCCTGCAACGTTGTCCCGTTCGACACACGGATATGTGCGGGGTTAAGCGCCGGCACGATATCACTTGATCACAGCCTCAACTAGAACCAAGTCACCGAAGAACCTAATTTGCTAACCGCAAAGCTCAACAAGGCCACTTTCATAAATGCCTTTTCCGGAGAGTTCACTGGTAGTTGACCGACTAGTTGTTCTACGGATGCGTGCATACCTACCCGCGGTGGTGCTCCACAATCCGTTGCGCTTGCGTCTGTTCCCTATGTTCACTTTTCGATGATCCTCAGCAGGTCACCTGCCGGGCATTCCACCGGCGCTACGCCTTCATCGTGCTCACAGCACCGCGGGACTGAGCTACCGCAGGCCCCCACCGCTCAAAAGTACCCTCCTCGGGGGAGGGGGGACTCATTAAAAATCCTATTAGCTCCATCGACCAAGTATCTGAGAAGGCTTTGCAACTCTAGTAACCTTTGACTCACTTTCCTGTGAGTCTGTCAGGCGCCCCAGAAAGAAGCAATTAACAGTACCGGCGTTCTGGGACCAACGGGTTGTTCAAACACTGGCAGCATCAACAGCATATGCCAGCTGAACTACCGCTTCAGATAGCACGCCAGCGCTCGTTCAATGTACCCGGATGCCGCTCAAGCATTTGCGGTATTTATTCGGCTTCAGATGACTGATGTCTACAGCCCAATAAAATTATGCTGTCCGACGTATTGTGCTCGTACTACCGTAGATACCTCACCCGCTTCGGTGTCAAAGGTGTTCGTGCCAACTTAGTAGCACCGTTGCCACGTCACTGCCCGTTCGCGACCACTAAAGAAACATGTTTTTCCACCAATATCTAGAAGGAACAGAACAGGTTATGCTGCCTTTTATGGTGGTTAACATCATCCACATGTGTCCCGAGTTGTTTTCTAGTCGTTTCGGTGTGGCTGACAAGGCTAATGGTGACTCATGCACACCAGGAAGGATCATCCACTTCGTATGCTCCCCCGATTGCAGCTCTGTCATCTCAAATAGTACAACGACAACATTCCCGAGACATGCTTTGGGCATTACCATATAGTTGCGCGTGCATTGGGCGAATGCCGCTCGTAATGGGAGCTTCATATCCGCGACGATCTTCTCTAGCAGTAGCATATTAACAATTTATCAACACTTAGTGAATCTCCCCTCAAATTCTTCGAAGCAACCCCACTTCACGGCGTGACTGTACTAATCGGTGTTTCTGAAGAAGAGATCTGCACGAGTGCAACCGTCATGGTAGCACCTAACGCCAATCCAATTCATGTCCATTTGCGCGTTGTCCCCCCCCCCCCCCCCACTGACAGCAGACACGAACAATCGCACTTGGAGCAAGCCTGGCATATCTGCGCTGGATAATACAAATCGTCGTGCCATACCTATGATAAGTCAAGCTAATTTCAGGTCTTTCACTGCCATTTTGCAACCGTAGTCTTTGAGTCAGTGCTTCAGCTGGGGCTAGTGACGTTCCTGTGCGAGGGTTGCATGAGTACCAGACGTCGCGATCGTCACTCGGCTGAGCTCTTGACAGGTACCCGCCTTTCCTACCCACGTCAGACATAATATGGTGTTGCCGTCTTGCATGTTTGCGAGGAGCACCTCTCAAACTGGTATCACATCTTACGGACCCGGAGGCCGAGACCAATCGATTCTTCACTATGATTATCATTTTCGTGTTTTCTACAAGTTGCTGGGAACCTATACGAACCATGTCGCTACTCGTAATCTTTCAAACGTGTTTTAGTGCTCTTGTAGCTCGAGATTGGAGAAGAAGCGGAACGAAGGGTTTCAAAGGTGTTTCATCTGGTCTCAGCACTAATCTAGATTATTTGAATATGAGTACGAATTAGTTGCCGTAAAAAGTGAGTCCCCAATTAAAATTATTTTTCAAATCGAGTTCCCCATTGGAATTTTCCCTATGTATGAAGACTAGTGGTGGTATGTAGTCTCACACGAGGTAGGACTTTGGGTTACGACCAGTCCAAAAACCACTTTTTCGTAGTGAATAGTGGTAACAGCGTTCTTAAACTCGTTATATGGCATTGTTCTGTTCTGTGTTTTGGCTATTAACCAATAGGAATCAGCAAAAGGCAGCAATATGACAATATTGTGCAGACCTCCGGAAGCCACCCCCCCTACCCCTGATTGCGAGAGATGTGCAGTGTTAATAGCTTAGGTGCTATTTCATAGGCGGCGTCACCATCGGGAGTGATGCATATAGTGCATATTTTATAAACATCGTACACAGCTGATATTTCCCTGAAAGTTAGTGTAGAATAATCTCTGTGCTCTTCTATCCATGCGCTCTTCTTCACCGAGCTCTCAAGCATTTGATTGTTAAACATTTAGCCGCTACATGTAAAGTCACGTGATCAGTACACTGTAATAGCTAGCGTTTCAGTATAATGGAGAGTCTCTTCACTAGAGTGTCCGGTTTGTGGTGCACGACTACATTGTATACTTCCTATCTCATGAGTTTTACTAACGGACTCATCAATGATGTTTGCTCTACAGTACTACTTAGTATTACAATACCATAGTGTATTAAACCACGTCTTTACAGTTCATCTGTAGCCGATGTCGTACAGGGACCGGCTCGCACAATGCGAGCCGGCCATTCGAGGAATTTACCTCTATAACGAAGGCTCTCGTACGTCAAGCATGACCTTCACCTTATATCCGACACTCCTCGCGGCTCTTATTGTAGCGATCGTCGTAGCCGAAGATACTGCGCTAATCAATACCACTGCGGCGTCAACCATCGAGCGTTCTGACTCTTACTACAAAGTTCGACATCTCAAGGGAGCGCAGAAGACGAATAATGAGGAGAGGGTGGGTGCAGTGGGTGCTACTTGGTATGCCACTCACGAAATGGATAGTCCGTCGACATCAAAGTTCATCTCCCAGCAATCACAGAAAATCCTTGACACGACGAAGGACAACACTCCGCTTCCTAAGTGGGCTAAGGTTGTCGTGGTTCTCGCGGGGCTTGGCATAGTTTCAGGCGCCGCCGTTCTTTACGCGAATTTTGTTAAGGCGATACTCGATTCTAAATAACGCGAAAGGGGCGTACGTGGTGTATATGAAATACGAGCATCGAAGCGGGGGTTCAGCGTATCAAATTCGAGCATTATCGTGCGTAAGGCGTTGCCTTTAATTTCTGTTGTGCGTTTATGCAAATAGCACTTACCCAGTACGCTGCTGCTACCTCAGCAAAACTAAAAATTGAACGCGGGGAAATGATTGATAAACTCCAGACAAACATCAGGGGTTCTTTAATTGAAGTTTATTTTTTTTTGATAATTGTCATACGCTGTGAAACATTTTTTATATCTCCACACATTCCAAGTCTTGGAATCGAAGATTTGTGATGTAATACTGAGTTCTCTAGTAGCATAACGTGCAATGGATATGAGCAACACTGGTCTGGTCATTGCATCGAGTAAAATAGCCTACTGGGATCAGCTCAAAACGGCGTTAAATGCTTCACATACAATAGAAAAAGGATTATACTTACTATAACATATTTTACTGGGAGGACAGCTTTTAGCTGGCTGAACAGCTAACCAAATCTATTGCAATTGCCCCTTCTTCACAGCTTCCTTCGTCGGAGGATCGTCGATGTTACCGCGGCACACCCAGCTGTGGATCATATCCGGGAAGTTTACCACGTTGCTTTGTTTGGCGATAGCAAAATTGGCCTTAAGAATCTTCTCGACCACAACACCCTCGCTGACAAGAGGAGGGCCGTTGCCAGCCGCGCATAGAAGCTGAGGAACTGTTATGCTCTCCGTCATCTTCTCCACGGCACCTTCACCGTTCACGAGTTGTTCGGCAATCCAACTGGGATGGAACGAGACGTGACCCTTGATAGCAGGGGCCTCCAGGGCCGACTGCTTCGCACCAACATACCCACCCCAGCAGTAACCGTAGCTGCAGATGGACTCCACGCCGATCTCTTCCTGCAGGTAGGCAATGACGTTAGCCACATGGGCAGCCGCTACCTTCTCGAAACTGTTTCTCTTCAGCCATGCTGGGATGTCCACGCCGTCGAGAGTGACTGGGTAGTTACCATCAGCGGCGTCCACAAGCACCACAGTGTAACCCAGTTTGGCCAATGCTTCAGCATCCTGCTTGATACGACCACTGTCCGGGCCAAAAATGTCGGGAATGGCAATCAAACCAGCCTTGGATTGGAGAGGACCGGCGACAAGAGCTTCGTGTTGCGGAAGGTCCTTGCGACAATTGCATTGGCGGCGGTCTCCTTGGACGGCTCCATGACGGAAGGGCAGCAGCTCATGATTGCTTGATGTGGCCGTGCGGTAGAGTAAAAAACGATAAATTGTAAAATGAGCCAATACGAAGTGGAGGTTCGCACCGAAGAGCCTTGCTCAGACATTATCGACGTCCATAATGTGTACATGCTGGTCGAATGGATAGAATACCATGCAGTAATGATGATAATGCTAAATTGGCCTTCTATTTGATTTTTAAGAATAGAATATCATGCAGTGATGTACAGTACCATAATCTCTAATGTGGCGAGGGATTGCGACAGATAGTAATAGTAAAGTAGTATAGTTAATAGCTTCCTTACAAACTTTATGCGTTTTCCTAGCTTGGGCTCCTTCTGCTTCCGCTACTGCGCCGGTTCTGGAACCTCTTGAGGACATTAACCTGCTGAGTCGGTGCACATCCTGGCGAAGCCGTCTGTACATAGCAGTAACAATGTTCCGCAAACCCAGGTTTGGGGGTGACTCCCTGCGTGCCACCACCCGCAGTTGCTGGAGACAGCCCACATGTATTCGAATTGCTCAACCTGTCTCCACTTTTTGCCTTCGTGGGCGACTTGGTTGCGGAGTTGTCATAAAGTTGAAAACATTATTTTTCTAATTTTTATTAAATTTAATTTTTCTAATAAATATAAGTTTTACAAATATTATTCACGAGAAAGTGTATTAGAATTTCTTTTAATAAATCATCCTTTAGATTGTCCTATTTGTGATCAAGCTTCTGAATGTGATTTACAAGATCAAACTATGATTTTTGGTTGAGATCGTATTCTCAGTTGAAAAAGTACAAAACAATTGTTTCAAAATCCATAATATTTTTTATTTTATTTTAGAAGATATAATTATTATTATTTTATTGAATTAATAAAAAGTAATAACATTAAAAAATAAAAAATAATGTTTACTAGAAAAAGAACTTTTGAGTTTGAAACAATTCCGAAACTTAATGTTAATAATAAAATGAAACTTTTTTGAAAAAGTGACAGTGCACCTTTTGCATAATGGGCCAGCAAGTTTATTTTTATAGCAAGCTTAATTTAATAAAGTAGGCTTAGATAAATCAAGTTTTAAAAAGCTTTTTAGTTATATAAATAAGACCCGAAACTGAGTGATTTAACTTATAAAACTTGACCTCTGCTGCACAGTGCCCACCAAATGCGGCCATCGAACCCTGCATTCCTTATCAACTTTGCAATGCCTGCGTATGCTACGCGTTTTAAACTTCTCTGCAGTTGGCACTATCTCTCTGACCGAAAAACAGGCAAGGGTTATATATATATATACGTATATTGCAGCTTACATCGCTTTCTGAGTGCAATTGAGTTTTGCAATCCGTGGTGATCATGCAATTGCGTATTGCAATATAGAATTGCACTATTTGCCCTTCACTTCAACGTTATTTCAAGCTCAACTCGCTCTATATAAAGGCCGTATAGAGATTTGACCAGCACCGACGCCTCGGCGTATTATTTCGGGGAGACGACGAACTAAATCAGGAACTACAAGAACGCAAACAATTGAGCATGATGCAGACTATATCATTCTTCGATGACGAGAGATTGTTCAGTATGTCATCACGAACCGAGGAGCCAGATTGACTCCCGTCATGTTCGAAGCTATCATGGTCTTCAAGTCGAACCGATTGTTCTGGGACTCAAATCGTATGGGTGATATTTATTACCTGTTGTTCTAGCACTTTTTACCTGTTGGACGCTTCCAGCCACTACTAATCTGTTGTGAGCACTGATCGACCTGTTGTTTAGCAACCGATAATCAGGTATGGTTACCTGTTGGTCATCATTGCCACTTACCTGTTACCTGTGCTGATGATATGTTGTAAAACACAACCATGGCAGCCAATAAGTAGTGGAATAAAAACACAGGAAAGGAAAGCCTTTCACCATTTGGCACACTCGCTACCGAAGCCACAGCTGCCACTACGAGCCACCTACAAACGGAAAAAGCACACACGGAGATTCTTTGGCAATTGGCAACCCGATGTTGTCCTTTCAAACGTACTTCTCTTTTCTTCCAACTACGAAAATCAACTGTACATCCCTTCTCTCAAGTACCGGTCGGCCTAAAATTCGGTGCGGCATCATGGCGGAAGGTGGTCCAAGTTCGCGACGTAGTCGATTTATACCAAACGCAACCGTGATCCAACAAATACTCAACCAAAGCGATTCCGAAGCCTCTGAAATTGGTGGAGTCATATCCGAGAATGGAGTATGAGTTTGAGGAGGCGATAGAGACATCACAGACTGGAGATAGAGCTGCAATCACTCATGCGTACTCAACGGTTAGCGTGTTTGACACTTTCAATGCGGCTAGAACAGCAATCATCGATCAAAGCGACAACATATACACCTACGAAACTCGCTATGAGACAGATCGAATTCTCGCTAGGGTATATCGCTGTCGCTCCCATGAGCGCAGTGAACATCGCTTCAAAGTTAAAGAGCTTCGATACCAAGGAGTACCGACGACATATCAGCTGGAGGATTCGGGACAACACGATGCAATAGGAATTTCGGTTCAGCGTCGTGGAATTAAACCTCTGCTCGTGGAGGAGATTGATTCGTTGCTTCGAGTGGGATGGGGGAGCTCAACAGCTTCGGTCTACTCTGTTGCACAGATTTAGGCATCAGCCTGAAAGACTTCGGCTGATTCCGACGAGGAAGCAACTGGAAAATTGGAAAGCGTTTTTAGTCAAAAGTGCAAATGGCTGGGAGATCTCAAACCACGCCTCTTTAACAGCGTGGGCGAGTGATCTCGTATGTATGTATGTCAAGAGAACAGTTCATGTCGGTTACAGACCCGAGAGATTCTTACATGGACGAAATGATCGTTCTCGACACCTTCACGGTGTCTGGCGAAGAAGATGAAGGGACATCTTTCGGGGTTATTGTCAGTTCTCGACAAGTCTTCCCTAACATCGCGAATTCAGTGCGAGCTCAGGGAAATGAGCTTGTATGTGCCACTGATGGTACATACAAGCTTCATTTCGGTGGTTGGACTGTTGTGGATTGTGGATCCACTGCTGTGACATGGTCTCGCGGGAAGGGTGTGCATTGGTTTTTCCCTTGGGTGTATATGTTTGCTCGAAGTGAATCGACGGCTGTATATGCTCGGATGTTCCAGATCGTTCGCGAAAAAGCCATGGCATTCCTCGACATTGAAGTCAATGTTGAATTCGGCAGTCTCGACCACAGCGACGTTATTGCGTCTGCTTTCCAGTCAACCTGGCCGACTATTACTGGTAACCTGCTGGCCACACTTGGTGCGGCAGTTGCTCAAAAAGTAGACCCTCTTAGTCGATGCTGATCTGTTCGCGGAGATGATCAAGCCGGACGTGTATCTACTCAAATCGTCTCGTACTCATGCTCAATTTCTAAAGCTTGCGGTGGTGGTCATCGAAACTTGGATAGCACGTGGAGAGGATGCCAACGCTCAGCGGTTCAAAGATATTTATCTAACGGAGAGGTGGAATCGTTGGCACATCAACGGAGCTGCTGTAGGCGGTATCACTCCGAGCCAGCAAGGCATTGAATCACACCACTGTGTGATTAAAAAGACATGCGTCCCTAGCTCACGAGCATCTACTACCGGCGTATTAAACGGCATCTTACCCCACATCTTGAAGGCCGGTGGAGAGAACCTGTGCCCTAATTTGGGTACGCTTTACTGCGAAGGGCCTCTTCCCCCTGAGATGCTAGCCAAAGCTGCAGCACATCGACAGCACGCAATTACAAGAAGGTATTTAGTGGACGCGGGCGGAACAGACAATTGACCACGATTGTGTTTAACGTGTCACAGCACATTGTCGGCAGCCAAGGGTTGTTAGGTACTGATATTGATCAAGCGTGTGCTGTAAAATTTCTGCATTCTCTGAAGGGAAGATTATCGAGAGGGATCAAGGCAAATGAAGTGAAATTCGAGTTACTCTCTCTACACAGAGTGTTGATCATGGCTCAAACACTCTCACCTAGATTCGAACTAGCTCCGATTTGGCGTGATCACATCATACAGCAAATTCGACAGTTCCTCCACTGCACGTGTGAATCCTTCGTGCGTTCAGGTTGGATTTGTTCACATGCAATTGCTACGCTATCACTTCTCGGTCTACTTGGTGTAGACGCTGCTATGGCCAGTGTACCAGTGAGGCGGACCCCTGGCCGACCTCGAGCTCGAAGACTAGCACTTACCGAAGAATCCACCCAAGATGAATTCTACGATGTAGACCAGCTACTTCGGCTATTTATCGACAACCTTGGCAGCCACTGCGCTGGAAGGTAGTGGAGGAGCAAAGGCTGGGAGATGATTCAGAGGAAACAAGCAACTTTATTGGAGGAGTTGTTGGACTACGTCTGTCAGACAGCGTGTACAAGTGGTCCGTTCGATTCGGGGACGGATCTTTGAGAGACTACGCGGCCGAACAGCTGGCTCGAGCTGTGAACATGGCTCACCATCTCCAAATTCGAGTTTCAAACTAGAGCACACACTACACACGTACATTTACATGCATATCTACATCAACAAATTAGAGGCAGACGTAGTGAGTGCTTCGGACACTGCGAACTAGGGACCTGCAAAAATCGATAGTAAAGCATTCAATTCGAGTTGCAAGTACGTAGATTATGAAATTTCATAATTTTGTTAAGTGTAGTAAGCTCTTTTACACTAAAATATAGAAGTAAACCCTCATTTTATTGTAATGTGTAGTGCTGGTAATAAGTATTATAGAAAATTATTCTTTTGCAAAAAATAACAGTGCTATCGAATAAAACAATTTGTAAAGTAAGAGGTTCAATATGTAACACTGCAACGCGTTAAAGTTGTGTACAAAAAACAACATCACGAAGAGACAACCAAATGTTTACAAAATATAAATATGCAATAAGTATACTGTAACAGATTTTCATATTGCGTACGAACGAGCAACAGTCCATCAGTGCCCACAACAGGTTAGTAGGGGCTGGAATCGTGCAACAGCTAAAAAGTGCTAGAACAACAGGTAATAATTATTTTCCAAATCGTGTAGCCAAGGCCATCAGAGAGGCACACACTGATGAGCGAGGATAGCAACGATTTCTATATTGCTGGACTTGCCATCGCAAATACCGGGTGGCCCAGCTTCGAGAGTACCCCGCGGTTTGCTTTGGCTTCGCGTGCCACCCACTCCCCTTAGTTGACCTCAGTATCATCAAATAAAAATTTAGAATACTTTTAGAAAATTAAGAATAATAGAATGTCCTTATTTCTGCTTGAAAAAAGTCTATGTCATCCCAAACTATTATTCGCCTCTAGTATACTGGGCGGACAGTTTTAGCTGGCTGAACAGCCTAACCGTTGTTATTACAGCTGTCAGAGCAGGCTTTACAGTTAATTCGCAAATGTCGCCTGAGTCCATGGCTATGTACATTTTTTTGACTGGCGGTCTTCACAAAGTTGTCTGAAGAAGCGATGTGTGGTCCATCAAATTTTCATTTGTTTTTCAAAATCTTATAATTTTAAAAATTTCAGACGCCACTTTATCGGTTACGCTAACAGCATCGACATGTAAGTCTGGATACTGGCATCGTTTATATGCTAGCCTTAAAAATATCACAAACTGGAAGTGAAAAAAATGCTGATAATTCGATGTTGCCCAGCAAGTTTTGGCTACTTGGACACAGCAAGAAACTGGTAAAGTTATATGTTGCCGTATCCCGGTGCTACACGTAAACCGCGTCTGAAGTCAGGGGTCGCTGACAGTGCACTGGTACATTTTTTTTTCTCTGCATGACGGAGCGATACAGTTTCAAAGAAAAGATTATCGCTTTATTATGTGGTGAGAATAGGTAGATCTCCCTGCAATCGTTTCGTGAACATAATTGCTATCTGAGAATAACGGTGTAACGAATTGCACGGCCACGAGTTAGTATTCAGTAATCAAAAGACGTAGTTTTTTTTGCTAGCCGGGATGACCAAAAGTTGGAAGATTGCTTGATGTTTAATCTGGAAACAATTGATTGAAAACTGCGCTTTTTGTTGAACTCTTGTTTTGATGTTCTGCTGTCCACGTGTTGGTGGCAAAACGATTTGATGTTGGTGATAAGTTAACAAAGAAATTGATGTTACAGGACCCACTTTACTGATCAAGCACAAGCAGCTACAGTATCCTCAGTTACCAACAGCATATAGTATTCGCTGGCATAGTATCATATGAAAGGTTGTCCTTGTAGTGTTGCTAGTATTTATATATATCGTTGCATTTCACAGATGAATGCGAATCTCGTCCGGCAAGCACAACGTCCCGTCGGCCAAGTCCAGACGAGTTCCCGCTGGGACCATAAAGTCCATGTCGTGGATCGCGTCCTGACCCGACATCTCGCCAACCCAAACGTCGAAGAGGTACACCAGCGATCCAGCCATCGGTTCTCTTTGCATTTAAATGTTACATCAGTGTATGCATAACTTACAACGCTTGTATTATATAATACTCAATGGAAGTTAATAAGACCAATGAATATCCTGAACGTGTAGCGTGCGTACAAGCGGGTTAAAGTGCTATTATGCTAATACCGAGCATGTCATTTTTGCTTGCGTTGATTCTCAAGCTTTGCACGAACTAGGCTTGCTGTCGAATAAGTGCCTGTTTTGAAACGAAAAGTGTTTATATTTCGCATGCATGATACCTCCATCTTGGAAAAATTCCACTACCACCACCAGCCATGCCACGCCTCGATTATTGAGGCGTGGCAATAAATGAGGCATTTCATAGATGTATGTGCCATGTAATATTACTATTATAACATTCTTGGCATGGAGTAAACCAGCATTGAAATCCTTAAAGCACAAAACACTTACTTCGAAGTATAAAACTAATGCCATGGCTAGCGCGGGGAAGCTCGCGATTTTACAGGTTGAACCTAGCTTTATGAGCGCCTATTTGTACGGGTAGTCTTATAAAGAAAACGCAGCTTTTGTTTTTAATTCATAGCAGCTGCCTGAATACAAGAATCCTATACCTATATGAATTTTCAATGTTTCGATCCAGCTCAGCGTGATT
>NW_008649033.1:475168-476317 GCF_000247585.1 Phytophthora nicotianae INRA-310
AACTTGTCCATTATCCATTTATTCAGTAGTGCGTGGAGCCACTTACTGAAAAGTTTTTTTCCCTCATATTTGACCGCAGTATCTGGAAAGTGCGATGCCGTCAATGCCCACGATATCGCATGTGCAAGTCCGCCATCGTCACCAAAAACGTTTCTTACCACCGTGAAATCGTCGGTTCTTTGTCAGGGATAAATAACGTAACGTATTCGTTCAGAGATTTCAATTTCGGGCTCGCTGCTGCGACGAAACCAATAACTTCAATCTCCAGTAGATTAAAAACATTGTCAGCGGATTTCTTCCTCTTCAGCCACCCTTAAACTGCTGTGTCTGCAGGTATGTCCCTAAGTTTGTCGTTTCACGGTCCATCTTTGCGATGATCAGCTCTTTCGCCACTACATCGCCGCCATAGTGTGCAGTTAGTCTCCAGCAACGAGACCTTGTTGTCTGGGTTCTTCTCGTTGTACATTGAAATGTACATAGTAAAAGTGTGTAAGTCGTCGTCAGAGAGAGCACGCTTCACACCACGGCTAAGTCCGAGCTTGGTTAAGACACTCTCCAGCTGCATCTTCTTCGTGATCCAATGGTCAAGTAACAACAAGGTTGCCCGTTCTCTTATAAATCTTCCAATCGTGAGAATATCCATCAATTGTGCACCTCCACAAAATCCAGTCGCCAACGACTTGGGTAGCATTACATCCCTTAGGGTTGAAGAGGTGTTAAACATGGTTAAAGAGCCTTCAACTCGCCCACTATTCGGCGCTCCAAAGATTCATCGTTTGAGCATGTGCTGCTAGAAGTAGAAGCTAAGCTAGTGCTTTCACGTCAAGGGTAGTCCAGTATTTTATTCTTTGCTTGATGATCTGCATTAAGTTCGTGCTGTCAATGCCGTAAACCTTTACAGACAGCGCGTTAGGCTGACCTGAATCGGTGGTCTGTAGTGGTACCATTCAAGTATTTTTTACCTCGTGCTCGAATTCCCAATCAACGAACATCACCTACTATATAAGCCGTCCTGTAGTTGTTATCGCTGCAAATACAATGAGCTCCAATGCAGTCGATAATGCTGCGCTGATCGACACGGTCAATCTTTCAACTCCACGTATTCAGCACTTTGGCTCTATCAATAAGTTCGCCGTCTCAGGGAAAGTA
>NW_008649033.1:476417-478714 GCF_000247585.1 Phytophthora nicotianae INRA-310
CGATAATGCTGCGCTGATCGACACGGTCAATCTTTCAACTCCACGTATTCAGCACTTTGGCTCTATCAATAAGTTCGCCGTCTCAGGGAAAGTAAGAAGATGAGTAGCGAGGAGAAGATGATGATCAATACCCAGAGCTTCAAGAACTCTTGATGCGTTGAAAAACAAAAAACTGCTACGTGAACAGTTGAGGAACATCATTGGCTAGGCTCGACCTTTTTTGGAGCTGCTACTGCTATGACGGTTGGTCTGTGGGTAACGAAAAAAAGTAACGCGGAAGAGCGACCAGAACCTATAGCAGTTCGGGGCTATGGCTGTGGATTCGTTCGCCGCCTTCGCTTGGTGGGTAGGTTGTACGACTCTAGAGGCAACGACACCACAGCCGGCTGAACTGAAGTTTTTTTTTTCGAGTCTTGGACGAGATCATCCCATTTCAATAGTGCACGCGTCATGCGATCTCGGAGGTCACGAATTCGCAGTAAAATCTCACGTTGAGTCAGTAAATCTGAAGATCTGGATGAGCATTGTCCTCCTAACGTAGAGTGCTGTTCCCAGTCGTCCAATAATGGTAGAAACCTTTTCCGCATGCGCAGTGTACCGTCAGCCAGGGTTCGGAACAATGCGCCGTTATCGGAGGATTCCTCGCACACCTGCTTGGAGACTTCAATGGTCAGCTGGTAAGACGAGCTTCCAAGGCCATACGCCTGCACAATTTCGTTGATATCCATCTGATCTTCAGCGGTATCTCCGTCACTTGCATTGTCCTCCTCCGTGTTATCGCTAGTATCGTCCACTTCCACACTCTCCCACTCCACAGTGTCCTCATCGTCTGCATCGACTCCTGTAACGTTCTCCCATTGAATGTCATTGTCCACATCCTCTTCGTGGTCTTCATTATCGATGACGTGAATCCGTTCGTCACTGTTCTTCTTGCTTTTAGCCACATTAACATCAACTGAAGTTTCGGCGGATTTCTCTTCCTCCTCTACGTTGAAGGCATCCAACGTCGGTACCAAAATCTCAAACACGCGATTCATCTCGACCAGCACTTGCTCCATCTCCGGTACATACCGCTTCATTTCTCGATCCCGTTGTTGTTTCTTGGCGTTATTTACTCGCTCTCGATGCCGTTGTATGTCCACTTGTCGATCTCGCTGTTCCTGCTGCCTCTCACGCGCATTGGGGAACTGATACCCTCTATCAATTAAAACACTGTAACCTGCCACTAGAGATGGATACTTATTCCCAAAGTCCTGCTTCCACGTCTCAATAAGCTCCAACACTGTCTTTAGCTGCTTCGAGCCACGATTTCTGGCTCTTAAAGCTCTCGACACGTTGGCACGCGGGTCTTCCCCTGCAGCCACGAGTAGTTGGTCAAAGAATGAGGCCGTCTGTGCTGATATAAGGGCTCGGAACACTGCTGACCGCTTGAATATCTCTCGACAAAGTTCCACCGCCTGCATTTAGCAAATACACAAGTAAGGTCAATAATTGATGGAATTCCACGCTTGCATCCTGGTAAACTGACCCTACAGAAGACGATAGACGACGTCTTAGCGCGCTTGAATTGGTGCTGAATAGTTAAGTGGAGTCTGTGGATGTATTCAGACTGCACTGTAGCTTCTGCGTCGCGTAGCATGCGCTTGAGCTGCTTTAGACAAGTGTCGGGGTTATTCTCTGCTGTTTGAGAGGGTACGTGACGACCCCCGTGAACTCGAAGGCGCTTATTGGCGGCATTAGACACGCGGAAGTAGCCGTTCAGGGTCTCATCAAATCGAGTGGACTCATTTTCGCTGTTGAGTGCCTGAATACCGACCACGTTGACGTCTCGGTCTCCATATCGGTTCATGGCTTATTTCTGTGTTGTACGCACGAGTGCTCAAAATTAAATTATTGAAATAATACATTGGGATTTAAAATTGAATTATTTTTTCTGGTGCCTATTTTATTGGCTTCCATACTGTTTTAAATTATATTGAAAGTGAAGAGTAACAGAGCAATACTTTAATATAAGAGAATTTCTTCGGCACGAATTGTATCTCCTTAGCTTGGGTCTTTGACCTTTAGCGTGAAACGAGTCGAGGTGAGTCTTGTATGCGTGATTACTGTATATGTATGGAAAATTGGCTCCAACAATTTAGTTTTAACAACCTTTACATAATGACTGCTGATTGATCTCCGGCACTTCATATCATTTCGACAAGGGATGCTAAACGGGACGAAAGCACTAACTCAGAAGGTTGTCGGATTTCTATTGCATGACATTGAGAATGGGGCAGCTTGATTAACCCAGGAAA
>NW_008649033.1:481264-482022 GCF_000247585.1 Phytophthora nicotianae INRA-310
GGAAGAAAAGGCTTGGTCATTGTGATCGCAGCTACTGTGTGTGCAGTATTCATGGTTTTCTGGGCTCTGCTCACGACGACACTTTCGTCGTTTGAGCGTACTTCTTGCCTCAATGTAGCTGGTGGAGAAGGCTGCTAGCAAGAGATACCCTATAAGCAATTCGAATGATTGCAACGCGCTCACGTGTGGCCCGGAATGTCTCTAACGTCATGTGTGAACTACATGGAGTTGCTGCCGTTGGCTTGCTCAATGAAGACTCGATAACCATCGCCTCCAAATCGATATTTTTTTCATTCGTCACAGCGGGTCTATTATAAAGCGAGTGCTGAGGATGGACGGAAGTACATGTGTATGAGCTGTGGTTTTGAGTTCGGCAGCAGGACTGAATAAGATCATAGAGACAAAGTAGATCGAGTTATACGGCAGTCTCAAGTCGAAATTCCAGTTCGCAATGATAGCATTTATTCAAAGAAAAACGAAGTAGATAGACCTAGACAAAGAATCACCTGGGGTCGTTGGATCTTTAAACCTGCGGCTTTCTCGCACCTTGTATCGGGTTACAATCAGAATCAGGAGAAAGCTTCCGTTTCTTAAGCCCGGAAAAGCTCTGGATTTTATTGGCGCTTTTCTATTTCAAGGAGTTTATAAGAATGGATACATCGACTTAGGAAGATGAAGTAAACCTCAGTTGATATGCATTTCTTTCTGCTCGATAACTATCCAGGTGATAAGTTAACAAAGAAATTGATGTTACAGGA
>NW_008649033.1:483067-485577 GCF_000247585.1 Phytophthora nicotianae INRA-310
GGTTGAAGAGGTGTATATAGTCCTCCAAAACGACCAACTTGCGGCTGATAAGAGCCAAATATTGGTCATTGCGCAGCTTTAGCAGCTCGAAAATGTCGTCGACAGATTTTTGACTCTTTGGCCACTCTTGCCGTTGCTCTTTCCGTAAGTGCGCAGCAACTGCCAATGTATTCATCTACGACGATCCAACCACAAGCGCTTTCACCACAACATTGTCCTCATAATGCGCAGAAAGAACTCTAATCAACGAGGTCTTGCTGTCCGGATTTCTCGCGTTGTATAGAGAAATGAACCTTGACAAAGTAAGCTAGTTTAGATCCGACGGAACATCTTTCATTGAGTGGCCCAGACTGAGCTTCTTAAATACGCCCTCAGACTGCAACTTGTCCATTATCCATTTATTCAGTAGTGCGTTTTGCAGCGCCTTCGCCAGCGCGCTTGTAGGAGGATCCCCCCTCCCCGCGCACAAGAAGTCTCGACAATTTGCGTTCTCCACCGAAGCCCTTCGTTACGACATGAAGCAGGGCTTATTGTTCAGAATTTGTACGGTTAAACAGCTTCATGTAGTCGTCCAACACCTCCATCGTCCGACTGCCTAGAGCTGCGTAGCCATCTTCGCGCGGCTTTAGCGTCGTCCACGGACTTCTTGCTGTTCAACCAAGCATATAGCTAAGTGTCCCGCATTTGGAGTATCGTTTTTACCTCACCATCCGTCTTTGCGCAGTCACAAGTGCTCTTGCCACTGCATCGTCTCCGTAATGCGTCGTAAAAATGCCAATCACGGAAACTTTGTTGTTCCGTGTTTTCGTGTTCAATTCATTCACGTATTTTTCCAATGCCTTCAAGTCAGGACTGGCCAGAGCGTTTTTCAATCCAGTATCAGGCTTGAGCTTCGTTAGAATTTCATCTGCTGATTCTCCTCTCGAAAATCATGACCACAAGTTGACTTTCGACGCCCCAGCCGTAGCCAGATTCATAAACGTCTCGCTTATCCCTCTGTCGTCACTTTCCTTGTCATTCTTCATAGTCGCTCTCAAAAATCTACTAGTAGAAATATCTTCAGGTTTGTCGACCAGTATTTGAACGTAGTCGTCTTCGAGATGGCAGACATAGAGGCACTTTCAGCACATGCCAGCAGAATCGAAGTTGCACATAACAATGCTGTCGAGTGGGCCATCATAATCGCGATGTACTTGGGGGTTCAAGAGAAAAATGTCAAGTGACTCGAAAGCAAGTGTTGTTGGCACTCTGAGTCATTGCTTATGCCACCCAAGCTCGGTACGTCACTCAATGGAATGGATTCAGTTTATGCAGGATCACCGCCAAGGTATACTGTACTGCTGGTGACTACACTTCTACCTACCAATATCCTTTCACACCTGGTATTCAGCTGGCTGTATAGCAACCCTACTGGACGCCGCCCAAAACTGACATATCGTAAAAAGCCAAGTGTCGTATGACCGGCGGCATAGGACAGAGCATAAACTTTGACATAAAAATCTTGAAAAACTGGACGCCGCCCAAAACTGACATATAGGTGTTTTATGACTAGTGCCATAAGACCGTCGTAAGACGAATTTGATACCTGTCGTAAGGCGGTTGATCACGAAATCTTCTGAAACTCGGCCCCAAAACTGTCTTATATACGCGTTAATGCGTTCGGCAGAAAGGTCCCATCACCAGTTAAAAAGATTGAGAAACTTATCATTTGGGACACTTCGAACCGAATGCAATTAAGGGGAGAATCGCAAAACTTATTCATACAACTTCCTCTACTTCCGCTACTTCGACGGCCCCGGGAGATCCATGCACGTAACCGAGCTAGTCGCCCTCGTGGCTGTTGTGTTGGAGAACACTAACAGCCTTCGAGAGCTGCGACGTCACGTTAACGGGTTGCTGATTGACGCCGAACTGAAGCGCGAGCTCAAGACCCGCCATCGTCTAACAGCCGCATGTCTGGGTGTGCCGCACCTCTCTGCGTGGTCGCTGTTGTATAAGTACGGTACTGATGAGAACCTGCTTAACGTTACTACTCTCACACGGTACGAATACGCCGACTTGTCTATATGATACTTCCACATCTAACACTTTGACTGTTGATACTAAGGAGCGCCTTTAATGAGCTACTTGCTCGCTTTGCGGGGTTTTACCACATTCACAGACCCAGGCGTGACGGTGGGAGACCACCTAAACTGACGGAGCACCATCAAGTGCTGGGTCTACTGCTTCACTACTACGAGGGATCGATGGGTGTCAAAACCATCTGTGAGATTTTTGCTGTGCCCCCTACGACTCTCCAGCGCACGTTGATGAAAGCTGAGCACGCACTTGAAGCAGCACTGCGTGGTTTTTATCCTGCACGTATCAGTTGGCCTTCGCTCGGCCACCAGCGGAGGATGGCCGCATGGGTCCACGCTCGTGAGCCTTTGCTGGACAATATCTTCGGTTTTGTGGACGGGAAGAACTACAGAGTAAGTTAATTATGTGTTATAGTTACCTGTACAAGTAAA
>NW_008649033.1:489117-490393 GCF_000247585.1 Phytophthora nicotianae INRA-310
CACGTCACCCAATCTCGATTCTGTAGCAGCGAGACGCCGTAATCCTTGTTAGTACGTCGTTTGCAATATTTTATAAGCAACATACTGTACCGTACTTTCGCTGCTGTTCATGACAAGCAAATGTCTTCTTCGTCGTCAAAATCAAAAGTGAAATGAGACTTTAAATAGCGGAAACATAACGGCATACTTACTCTGCATATGACCGTCATAAAGGGGAAATCTGGTGAGACCATATTTACGTCTCACCAGTTTTTCAAGATTTTTATGTCAAAGTTTATGCTCTGTCCTATGCCGGTCATACGACACTTGGCTTTTTACGATATGTCAGTTTTGGGCGGCGTCCAGTAGTGGAATTTGCACTCGATCCGCGTGAAAAGAGGTGATGCATCAACCTCATCTTTAGTCGCCACCTTCTACCTTGGACCGAGAGTTAGAATCGTTCGAGTTACTTCGCTAGTACTTGGTTTTACACTAGTGGAGACAAAACAACGAGGTTAACATGATGGAGATGACACCATAATGACAAAGCAAACATGAAAAATGGTAGTTGGTAGACGATCTTCCTGCGTTTGTTTTGACTTATGAGCTGCATATACATCTTTCGGTCCACATCCAGTATCGATTCGTTCGGAGGTCGATATATCCAGAGAAGTCGGACCGCCTCGCAACCTTTTGGTGTACTATCGTACAGATAACGTAGTGTAACAGAGAACAACTCGATGTGGACCTACCAATCTTCAACCATCCGGCATGTCGCCATCAGCGGCACCACCTCCCCCCTACACACACATACATGCATACATACATACACACACACAAAATTCCATAATTACTCCAGAATGTGATCCATTCGGGCAGTTGCTGCCGTTAGTTTGATCTACGCCGTACACGTAAACGTCAAGCTGTGTGCACCGGCTGTATACCCAATCTAACATCATCAATTGTCTTCACACAGTGCTGCACTTGCTGTGAAGGTTCGTCTACTCCTTGTTCGCTTCACCACCGGTTTCACTCACTTTGCAATATTCTGCTCAGCAACACTCAACGTGGAGCTGTGTTCACAACCGCCGCCGAACGAGTGGCCTTGAGTCTGGCCAGGCCCTCACTGCTGGAGACGGCTGTGACGACCGGGATTCTGCATTCGTGCCCATTCGTTCCCATACGTCGCGGCGAGCGCTCAAATGCTTCGAACATGAAAAACTTGTTCTTCTGCAGTCCAAATTCCACCAATAGACGGTGAGAATTTGGGTCTGACCCAATCCACTGCTATCTGCAG
>NW_008649034.1:0-2503 GCF_000247585.1 Phytophthora nicotianae INRA-310
AAGTTTACATCTAAGTATCCAATAAAAAAATTTGCATTTTCTGTCTGGGACGGGAGATATTTTTTTTGGGTTGCTGTAACTTGGTCTGTAGTGGGTTCTAGCAGGCTTACGGGGGCTTATTGGAAAGAGGAGACGCTCATCTTAACAGCGATGAGCTTAAATTGCGATTCGTACTTAGGTTCGTTAGTATTCTTTTGTTTGACGCCGTCTCCTTTATACTGCAATCTACCAATCGGTTAAAACGGCATGTACATTGTTACTTGAAGAAGTTTGTGTGGATAACACATAAACAATGGCTTTATACCAGGAGGGAAGGATACAGAGTATCGTGCAGGGCACCTGCGTCATCCAGTCCTTGGGCCAAATCACATCTAGGTTTACGACCTTAGAGCAAGTTGAATGGTTGACTGGAATGATATACATTCGTTGAAAGTGTATTATTGAACGGGTCCTTAAGTAGAATAAAGTTGCATTCAAATAGCATGTTTATCTTTGGCCTGGACACGCAACTTGGCATCGAAGCATGAACATCGCTGAGAACGACACAAAAACGATAATTTTGATCTGACGCACACAGTGAATTCTAGTCCTCGAGCTTGGTGATATTTGGGTCGAAAAGAACCACAGCCATTTGGTATAATTTGTACTCCTCTACCATTTTACCCGAGTGTGGGTCGACGATGAGGCGCCCTGTACGGGTCGCCATTGTTCTATGATCAATTAGCTAGACCTGTCGATTCCATCAAGAAAGAGGCTAAACGATCCTTGGCCTTCTTCGCCATTAGTATAAAACCGATCTCGACCGAAAGGACCTATGCAACTTTTGCTGGCGCTGAGCTAGTCCTGAACCTCCTCATCACATTTTTTCGGCGGGAAAAGTGAGAATAAATTGAGACCACTATAGTACTGATACGAGTACTGAGGCACAACTCGGTTAGTTATAATGTGCACTTGCGTATATGGACTCAAGTGTGAAATACATTCAGCTGGAAGCTCATCCAAGACACATTGTGGGCAGCATTTCGAACATGACTCTATCGAAAATGGGAGATTTAGACAAATACCAGATCACGTGGATATAGGATTCTTCTAGATGTGGCGTTGCCGCTTGAGTTGACAAGATCAGATGTGTCGGATAGAATGAAGTACCAATCATTTTTACGCCAGAATTGCCACCATTCCTTGACAAGTGCGTCCTTGTTGTTTCGCCAAAACGCAGAAAACTCGAGATATTCGTGGAAGCGTGGGTCGTTCTTCAAGTTCGCTGCTGGACCCTGACCCGTGAGTCCCAACTTTGCGTAAATGGTAGTTGGGTTTTCTCCATCCTTGAGCCATTGACGATATTTCTTTTTTTTTCCACGATTTCCTCTAGCTTGACTGGGTCTTTCTTCCTGAGCAGACTTCCAAGCTTGGTTGCCCAAGCATACGCTCTCTCTTCCTCATCGGGGTGTCCAACGTCCGCAGCATGGATGCTCTGGGTTCTGAGAAACCTCTTTTTATCTGCAGTGAAAGTCACGGCGTCAATGACAGGTGCGATTATGTGTAGGCTTGTTTCCTCTTTTTCTGCAGGTGATGATAACTCCTTGCTGCTTGCGATGTTGAAAGCTACAAGAAGCAGCACCATGAGGAAGAGTCACATGATAAGTCCTTGTCGAAGCTGAGCGAATGCGTGTTTGACTGTTGGAAAGCGGAATATAAAATGAGAATGGGATTGTTCGAATCGTTGGTCGTGTGGGCTGGGTGATGCAGTAACAGCAGTGGAGATCGTCAGCAGATCTCAAGATTTACCCTGCTTGGCACAGCGTAAATACTCAGTAGTTAACTATAATATGCTCAAGCATCGACTACTCTAGTTTCCCTTAATGCCCTACATGAGTTGCATTAGCGGGACTGAAAAGCAGCGTCTAATAACATCTCCTACCGACTCGAGATATCCACAGCGTAGGCTTGTTATTGCAAATCGGGCATCGTCAAAGACGGAAATTACCAAACACTCTACTTCAGATCTTCTTCAGATACTCTTCCTGATGCCACAGAAGTCGTTTTAGCAGCATTCTACTCTTATTTTGTTTGATAATACTCTTTCACCGCCATTGTTCCATCAAGGATGATCGGAATTGCTCGTCAGACTCCGTTTTATTCAATCAAGGAGAACTTTTCGACTAAATAACCAGGAAAGAGAACTTGTTTAGTTGGTGTGACACGAATGTTGACCCAGGCAACGTTACGCATCTCGATCTACGCAATACCGAGGAATTAATCCGTTGTGGGCTGTCCATACCTATATGAAAGTTTACGGTAAGCGGGTACAATACGTAAGCAACGCATCCTCTGAACCACCATCAAAATTGTAGAAAGTTTACGGTAAGCGGGTACAATGCGTAAGCAACGCATCCTCTGAACCACCATCAAAATTGTAAAGTTTACGGTAAGTAGGCAAAAGGCGAAAACAACGCACCGTCTTCGATGAGAACTGCGGTCCTGTTCCTTTGCAGCAACAAGC
>NW_008649034.1:4446-5661 GCF_000247585.1 Phytophthora nicotianae INRA-310
GACTAGCTTGCCTCGGTACGATAATACCACAGCGAATTTTGGTGCTGATGACATGCTAACAAAACAATATTACCGCTGCTCTGGTAGGCTGAGAAGGCCCAGCAATGGTTACTAACCAACGTCGGCTGCCAGAAACCGACGACGATGATGATGACTTGCTCCAGCATTTGGACAGAGAAATGGCAGGCTTGGCAGAAAGAGTCTCGATCACGTAAAAGAGCGAAAAATGAACGTGCGTTTCACGATACGATGAACGCTAGAGTTTCGGTGCCGAAGTATTTACACCCAGTGAGCGATAAGCAGCATAAACAGTGCATGAAGTTGCTACAGTTGGCGCTCGGCGCTGAGGGCTTGGATGCATGCGTGTGTTTGGTTTGTGATCGCCTGATGCTCCGTCGAGACTCTGTGCGAAATGAAGCAACGGATTGGCAGTATATTGATTTGCTTCGCCGAAACTTGGGGAAAGCTGCTGTCGACCTTCCCGAGAGGCTTGTGAACCAGTATTCGGCCCCGCCAATTCTGCAGGGCTTAGAAAAAGTTCTCGTTTCGCCTCGCGGCGTTCATTACTACAGCGATGACAAGGATTGTCCGGATGCGTGGATATGTGTTTGTTCAGATTGCGACAAATCGATTCGGTCGCAGCAGCTACCAAAGTTTGCCGTGGCTAATGGTTTTTTTATTGGAGCACTGCCAAAGTCACTGCGTGGATTGACTCTTCCAGAACGATTTATGACTCAGCTTGCTAGCATTGGTGCGGTGACTCGAGTAATGCGAGGAGGCCGTCACCGATGTATACGATCGCATTGTGTTGCGTTTGACTGTACTCCAGGGCCACCGGTCTCCTTATTGCCACGTTCTCTCAGTGATGTAGAGGCTTATCGCGTTGTTATGGTCGGTGATTTTACAGAAGCTCAGACGAAGAAAATCAAGAAGATGCACCGCATTCGTAACCAGCTTGTCAGAAACGTGTTCAATTTCTACAAAGCATACAATCATTTGTACGACGACGTGATCCCGAATGATGAAGTTTTGGATAGCTACTATTCTGATGAAATGATCGCCCAGCATTTTGTAGACTTCGCAGATGACGATGATGATGCTTTTTATGATGATGCCATTTGTGCTGAGGAAGAATCGGTTCGCGGCAATTCCGACTCGTGGAATGGAGGAGAAGCTGATGAACAAAACGTGCTTGAGCGACGTGTAGGACTTTGT
>NW_008649034.1:31928-34611 GCF_000247585.1 Phytophthora nicotianae INRA-310
CTCCGTCGTCTACAAGCCTCGTTTGGACTACCAGAAGTTATCCGCACCGGATCAAGCTCCTGTGCATGTTGTACTGGACTCGAGGATCTGTGCAACACGCTCCTTCGCCTCTTCTATCCAAGTAGATGGTTTGAGTTGTCTAATATTTACGGACGGTGGCCTAGTGCCCTCAGCAGTATTTTCTACTATGTGATAGGCTTGATCAATACCAAGTGCATGTCGATCCTAAATGGTAGCCTAAATCGGGTTGGACCTATTGCAGGAGTTTTGTCAAGCTGTATATGACCAAGGTGCTGAGGTGGATAGTATCTGGGGATTCGTCGATGGGACAGTACGAGGCATTTGCAGACCATCAGGAGCTCGAGCTGAAAGAAGCGTCTATAATGGACACAATAGGAAACACCGGCTCAAATTCCAGACCGTCGTAACTCCTGACGGCATAATTTGGCATCTACATGGACCAGTGGAGGGAAGTCGGCACTACATAACGTTGCTACGAAAGTCTCAATTAGAGGAGCGCATCAGGGCTGACGAGAGATTTCAGGGGTATTTCATTTACGGTGACCAGGCTTACGGACGGGCAGATGTGTTCGTTCACCTTTTAAAGGATCTGCATTGACACCAGCTCAAGCCAAAATCAACTCCTCAATGGCGGTGGTACGGACCTCGGTAGAGTGGTCGTATGGTCAAGTGACTAACTATTGGGTGGGTGTGGATTTCAAGCGCATAATGTACTTGGGTGGGGCTCCTGCAGCAACGCTTTACAAGACTGCAGTGGTTCTTACTAATTGTATCACTATTCTCCGAGGGAACAACAACAGTTGATTTTTTGGAGTGGAATCTCCTTCACTGCACGAGTTTTTTTTTTCACTTGAACAGTTTCAATACACATACGGCTTAGGTTTTCGTCTGGCTAATGCAGCAGCTACCAGTTTTAGCAGAGATTCTGTTTGTGCAGCTTGATGCTGCATCTGCTCACGGATAAGCTCATGTTGGCGACGCTGGTGATCCAATTCCTCGCGACGCAGCTGGAGCTCTTTCTGATGCAGATTAATCTTTTGCTCTTCAAGTTTCCGACGTTCTACAGCTTCTTCCCGCTCATTTTGCAGCAACGTCGAAAGCCGACGGCATTTCTGAGGTTTCTATTGGCCCCCACCAATTAGTCTTGCGGAGACTCTGTTAGTAAATACATAACATCATCACTAGTCAATAACATGAATCATAGTTAGCAATTATGCGTACCGTTTTTCAGCTGCCTGCATCAACCGTTGACCCGCAGTCTCAATCTCGTGAGTCTTCGTCGTCGTCGGACGCCGCCATTTGTCTCTCTGCAGCAGCTTCAAACATCACTACAGGCTCATCTTGGCCCAGTTGAAGCAATAGAGTGTCGGCCTCGCTCAAGCAATCCACAGGGGAGACGTCGCTGTCTCCAGGCTGTCATCGTGTTGCAAACTTGTCGTTGACGCAAAATGATTGGTTATCATTTCGTCGTATCAACGCTTGCTTAAGCGCAATCAAAAATCCGTAACGGATTTTTAAAACGGCTTTTTGTTTTGCGCTCAAAATATTTTTGGTTCTGCAGCTTAAACGCTCTATTAACCTGATATGCCTGACCCGTGGACAGCGCCTCCTATCAGGTATAGCAGTAAATTAGATTTGAAAATAGAGCACCAATTCCACAGCCAGGCCGCAGCCACTTGATGCCGGCATCATTGTTAAAGCGACGATACCGACATAAACTACTACAACAGGCGCTCAATAAAGAAGAAGAAGAAGGTCTAACTCGTGATATCTACGACGTAGATCAGTTCGTAGTAAAGCGGTGGGTGAAATCGTGCTGGTGTGAGCTGTATCACACCGAGGCCGGTGATCTTGTATCAACTGCTTTCGACACGAGGGACCGCCCAATTATTATTGACTGCTCGTACCATCTTCTAGTTCGAGATTCAATTATCATCATCAACTGGTTTGCAATCCTAGTGAAGAAAACGTTGCAACGAAGGAATACCGGATAACGTTAGCAAAGAGGTACTCTTTGTTAACGGATGCACCGACACCAAGCCAATCAGGGGCTACTAATAGGCATAGTTTCTTACAACGTTCCTTGAACTAAACTTGATAATTGTATGCCTCACTCTTTTACGTAAAAACATTAAAATATTAAATGTAAAAAAAAAAATACACCACTGTATCCCATAACTAATGTTTTAGTGTTAAAAAGTGACACGCCTGACCTTCCGTTTATTAATTCAGTGTAGGGACGACCTTAACGACAATACGATAATGCCTTCGCTGAGAGTGACACGCCAGAGCACACAGAGTGCGCAGTTTGACGACAAAATCCTAAAGATATATTGTTGGCTGTGGGTGGGGCTCCATGCGGGTGTGTGAAGCGCGTTGATATTCCATTCCGTGTTGATTCAGAGATAATTCTCTGGATTTCATATCCACAGTTTTAGCAGAGGTGCGATTCTGCCTTAACCCCTCTAGCCCCGCATTTTTGGGCGGAAATTAACCTGTATTATACAGGGTAAGAATTTGACTTGGGTTTATTATTTGCGGAGTTTTCTCAAGCTCACAATCCCTGCCTGTTATCTACTCTGTGCAGTACAGGTTAAGAGCAAAATTGGAGGTTCAAACATATGGAGCAGTATCCTGTATCTGACAAAACGACTAGTCAAAA
>NW_008649034.1:35101-38118 GCF_000247585.1 Phytophthora nicotianae INRA-310
GTAAAACGTGGTTTCCCATGGGTTCTTTCCCGGACGCAACAAAGAACACACCTTGCAGCCGTACTGCCGACGCTTCTGTGAGACCTTTCCGCTCTTCCCACGCGTTGTACGAAATGCGTTCACCTGCTTGGTTGTGTGTTGTGCAGGTAGCATATACCGTGGGGCTGACGAGCGGAAACCGGGGTGTCTGCTAGTGCTTCTACGGACAAGTCTCCTGCAAAGTCCGCCGGTCCAATGTTGAGCAGTGCCGTCTGCATCAGCCGTTGAAACTCAGCGTGCGTCGGAGGTGCTTTACCAGGTGCAATTTGGCCTTGAACACGTCGATAGATGATGTATGCATTGATGAGCGCCATGTCAACTAACCCAAGGAAGATCGTGTGGTAATATTTCTTCATTTTCATCGCTCCCTGTAGCATACAGGATAAGATACAGTCATTCGTTATATCTTCAGGTGTCGTACAGGATAAGAAGATGAGGAATAATACCTGAATTGAGTATCTTTGCAAGCGCAGTTGGTCGTGAATATCTGCTCCACCCATGGCATCTTGATAGTCTTTCACGAGCTGAGGAGCTGGCACGTCAACTACTTCAGCACCAGCACGTCTTGAAAGGGTTGTCGGTCGTGTACTACACCCTGTCGCAATGAAGTGTACAGAGCGGTTGTCCATCCAAGACACTGCGATCAGCTTCGGCTCAGCCTTTGACTGGGCAATGCGGTACACTCCCCTCGCCATTGTCCTTGGTCGTCTAGCTTGCTTGTACGGGATCTCTTTGCAATAGCCGCGACGGTTGGTCTGAATGGTGCCGACATGGTAGAGTCCGCGCTGTAGAAGGATTGACGAAAGCAGCACACTTGAGTAGAAACGGTCGGTGATAATCAGACGCTTTCTTGGTAGACCTTCAAGCACCTCTTCAACGTTACGGATCACAGCGTTGGGGCCTTGGTTCAGGTCCGCACTGTCGCTGTTGAGCTTCCCTTGGTCTATCTCGGCCCTATACAGGATAAGAAACAAGCACAATTACTCTTTATCCAGTATAATACAAATTTCGGCAGAATGAGAGGTTCTCTACCTCTAGCAGTACCCGCTGTCTGCATCGCACGTCAAGAAGCACTTGGTACCCCATGGGTGGGGTTTCCCTCGAAGATACTGCCGCATGGGGTTGTACTTGCTCCTCATCGGTATCATTCCTTCGTCGAAGGCGATTCGCTGTCCCACCGTCATCCCCAACTTGAACGTTGCGTTGATCGTGTCGGCGACAGGCTTGATCTTCCACGTTTTGAACTTGACAGCGTCAGCGTGACTGTTGTCACTAAAATGCAAGAATCGTACAATCTCTTCGAATCGTTTTCTTGCCATGTAGCGCCCAAATGTGCCTTTAGGAATTGCGCCTTGTGCATCCACCGCCCAATGCTTTGACAGCTTCTCACGGTGCGGGCAAAGGGTCCGGGCACACAGTAAACCGATGAAATGTATCAGCTCATGGGCTTGAATTGGCTTGAATGATCGTTGTTCAGTCTGGACTTGCTGTACTGTTTTCATCTTATACCCAGGTCGCCTCAGCTTGATTCGCCGCTGTCGTGCCATAATTTCGTCTGCTGCCTGCGTGCGATACTGAAGCTGGTAGCGATTGGATTCAGTAGCGACAGATACCCACATTGACTTCGGCAGGAACAGGAAAAATAGTCCTTCCAAGCTACTTCCCAGTGCTGTAGCCAACTCCGTAGGTGTCGCTGAGCAGCGAATAAGCTCTGCTGAGGGCAGTTGAAGAGACGCACCTACCAATTCAATGATATACAAGCATTAGTGGCTAGTACAGGATAAGAGAAGTAAGCGGGTCCTCGTTATCCTGTATAATACAGGAAAGCACTCACATGAATCTTCGAAATAGGTAGTCCAGCCCGTCTTCGCCTGTTCACTCAGCGGGTCCTTGCTCATCTGATCGAATGGAGTTCCAGCGGAGAGATCGACTGCATCTTCTTCATCGCTCGTAAATTCTTCATCTTCACCCGCCAAGCTTTCACTAGTACCTTCAACATCAGACTCATCGCCATCATCGACTTGAAAGTCGGCCTCGTCACCGGAGCTTAAACGGTCATCACCAACAGATATGTCTACGTCAGCTGCACGTACCGTACACGCACGTACTGGACGTGGTGACGGCACAGGTGACGCCGCGACCACTTTACGCGCACGCTTCTTTTTCGGCGTCTGCAGTTTTGCAGAAGCTTTGGCGATTGACTTAGCAGGCGGCTTGCCGGACACCTTGGCAGACGACTTCGAGGGGCCCTTGGTCGGCGGCGACTTGGCTGGCGTTTTGGTCGGCGACTTAACCGGTGACTTGGCCGGTGACTTGGCCGGAGCCTTGACTGGTGTCTTGGCCGGCGTATCAGGGACACCCTGAGTAGAGCTTTCACCGAACGCAGAGGCATGTCGTTTGGCGGGTGGCATGTCATAGAGAACTATGATAGCGGTTAGCAGCAATAGAAATGCACAGTATGCGCCGATTCGTACCCTCAACTGGCACGTGTTGCCATACTTCGTCCGCTCCGTCGAAATAGTCGACAAGATGTGTTCCGTTCGGTCGTTTCTTCCATCCGTCAGGTGTAAAGTAGCGATTGTTGGTCGCAAGGCCTTTTGGACGCTCGAATTGCCACCCTAGCTTCTTTAATCTGGTCCACAGTTGCGTCCACGTAACTGGACGAATTCTTCGCTTCTGCATGGCGCTGCCTTCTACTCGTCCGAATCGCAAATGGCGCGAAAATTGGCGCGCTCTCTAAATCTCGAAAAAAATCCTGGCCAGGCATTATTGGGCTGAGGTTAGCTACATCACTGTCAAACTTTATATTTGGCAACCTCACTTGAAGTTTGTATAGCGAAACTTGGTTTAAGTATGAGCCTAATTTGCCTTTATCCTTATCCTGTAGAATACAGGATACGAAACTTTTTATCCTGTAGAATACAGGGAGCGGGGCTAGAGGGGTTAAAAAAAACTCTCTTTCTTTATTTCTAATACTA
>NW_008649034.1:43348-44034 GCF_000247585.1 Phytophthora nicotianae INRA-310
CTGCACACTTAGAATTACCCAGGTGAATGTTGCTTGTGTCGGCCAGGAGCAACATTCATAACCCAATAATCTAGTGAATGTTACCCCAAGTAATTAGGGCTAAATAAAAATTTGATTGACCCTCTGGGTTTTACAAGAATGGTCGGCGTTGTATTCTGCACAAATGCTTGGGGCTTTGAGTACCACTGAGTGACTGAAACGCTCTTGCGGAAATCAGCGCTCCGGTTCCGTTCGCAATGACTCGATTACATCGATCGACATTTAGCTGGTGCACAAAGTATATGTGCTTAAACCGTTACGTATATGAAGAGTGAGCTTGTTTATGGTGGATCTAAAAAAAAGCTTGGATTCAAATCTCGTTCACGAGGCATTACCGATGGTTACCGATGGTAACCATCTCCGGAAGGTAAAAAAAAACAGCGTAGATCCTAAAAAGACGAAACTCAAAATTTGGGGCCCGTTCGCGATCTCAGCTAGAGTTCGCTGTTCTGTTCTCAAAGCGTAAGATTAAGAAACATAATATACACGTATTACACTTCATTTATATATGTAGATGTAACAACCCTCTCAGACCAGTTCAAGGCGATTCTAGCTTAATAGTCTACTCTGTCGATTGGTGAAGTAGGTTTAAAGCACGTCTAATTAAACGTTTGCAGGCCAATTAGCGTATACGTATAACTTTTTAA
>NW_008649034.1:45882-84652 GCF_000247585.1 Phytophthora nicotianae INRA-310
AGTAAAACAATGGCATTTTTTTGTTTAATACATGTACAACTTTGAAAAAATGGTATATATAAAAATTAAAAATAATAATCTAAAGTTTTATATGTAAAATCCAGAGCTTCACCGTGCTAGCACGGCATTAGTATTAGATTCTAGATTCCCTGAGTTTTATTTAATAGTTGAAAATCAAGCTGCTGGCTAATAGCCAACAAATTAAATATGTGCGTCAATCATCCTAAAAAAAGGTGATCATCCCTTCACGTTCCAGGGTTGAAGCAGCGATAGATATTAAATCGATTCGACGCAGTGGCATTCCTACATTGACTTGATTCAAGAGTCAATGTGATGTCATAGCTAAACGCAAGCACTAAGCTAGGGCTTAGCCTCCCTCACACGCTGCTGATAATGAAAACAAGACCTGCACTTCTTTGAGCGCAGAGGCGTTTCGGCGGCGCTGTTGAAGCTGTAATAGGCCGGCGTGCAACAGCTCCGACGCACGACGTGGATTGTGAGATTGCCTCAACCACGCAAGCGCTGAGGCAGCCTGTGACTGGCAGCACGGCTTGAATCTCTTGGAGGCTGGAGGTAAGCCAGTCAAGGCTCAGCCTTAGGCTGGGCAATGCGAATGGAATTCCAGTCCAGTCGAACATGCAAAACTTCAAGGTGTGCAAAGCGGTTTTCGCGAACACGATGCGGCAGCAACGAATGTATTCGAGAGTAAATGGTATCAAGTGATGGATAGTAGTGTTGCATGTAGCGTCGCCACAAATGTTCTTCTCTTCTGGTTATTGTCCTGCATTTGTTGCGTTATTGCAGTGTTGCGAGTCACTCCAGTGTTACGTACAGATCCAGCTTTTTTAGCTGATGTCCCTCCTCGCGAGATGACACTACATCCAAACTGCGAGAATACTTGATTTATTAATATTTTCGAACTTGTCTATCGTTTGCTTTTAGCTAATAGGGCCTACATTATGCAGAACTGCCCTTCATATTAAACCTCCGGCTTCCAGTTAACCAATCCAATGCCGAGTAGTCCCTGCTGGTATACACCGTAGATAACCGTGATGCTACTTGCAAAGGTATGTGTGTTCGTAAAGTATACCGTTTACATGTTAGAAAATTGTATTCATCTCCCGGCATATTATGCAACCTGTACTCCAGTGGTATGGTCACAGACTGCTACTAGGGCGAGCTTCCGCCCACGAATCGCCAAAAATTAGCTTGTGAAAGCATTATACCGGGATACTTTAGGTATGGACGGTCCTCAGCGGATTAATCTCACGGGCTGCGTAACTTGTTCTATGCTATCTCGCCCAACATTCAGCTGACATCACAATGTAAGTTGAATGATGAAAGAAAGTTATCAAACTCGAAATTGCTAAAGTCTTTGTGGGCGTATCGACATCTTCACGTCGAGAAGAAGTATCGCCCTCAGTGCGGCCTATAAGGATATTTCGTGAGCTTAAGAAGAAGCGCCACTGCTCTGTCACTTCTAGGTTTGTTCACATACTTGGGACGAAATACCACCTAAATAAATAGTTTAATCAGCACGGATGTGTGTGTGTGTTTTTTATGCGGTTAACGCCGTTGGTACTCAAGGTGAGCACTGTTTCAACCCCGCTGACCGGTTATTTCCATATCCGGTGGCTACGGCGTTTTGCCCGGATGGTGGCCTACATACATCGTTATCTAGAATCCAAACAAGAATCTTGAGAAAAATATTTTTTTGGTGGAATCTACACTGTACCTTTTGAGGCCAGTGTGATCCGTATTGCAGCTCGAGCTGTTGCAGTCTACCAAGTAAACATTGACTACAAGGCTATCTCAATGCGAAGCCGACTCGCCTTGGCACCACCATACCAGCAAAATGATGGGAAGGAGCAAAATAGTTGAGATGACGACTATTTGTATCTAGAAACGATCCATATCTTTAAAATTTCTTATCCACTCGGCCAGCTGGCCTATTTCGCCTCTTGGTTTCCGGCTGATTTGGTCGGTGAACAACATAGCGAAAATGACAACCTGAACCTAGTGTCAGTAAAGAATTTATCTTTGTATTAAAAAAAGTTGTGTATTTTATACCCAATCAAATTGAATTATGAGATTTTCCAGTTGAAAGTTACCACAATCTGATTGTTTTACTATCCTTTATTTTAGCTCCTTTTTTTTGCTTACGCGTAGATACCTGATGATGCCGCGTGACTTCCTTTGATTAAAAGTTATGCAAGACTTCTTTGGGTCTGTGGCCCGTTGTTGGGATGACGCTTCAAATAAAATTGGGATTTGTTGCTGAATGTAAAAATAAAGTTCTTTCGGTGCATGGAGTGTGGCTACTTGGAGCAATTTTTTTTTTCTATTTAGTTGTTTTCACCATAGTATTCCAACCGAATTGTTGTCCTTTGATTTTCTAATTCTGGTTCTCCATCCTCACTTGTGGTAAAATGTTTGAGTTAGCCTTCGTAAAGTGAAAACGTGAAAGACGATCTAATAAATATTTGAAATATCTTTTTCACGACTTTAATTTTCTGAAAATCGATTCAGAACCGTGCAATTTCATCGTGTGGACACACCAAGTGCAACAACACATGGTGTGGTAACATCACGTACAACATTAACTTTTGAATGGTGGAGGAAGAAGGGAGCCCAAAAACTCGTTGTCTCCACAACGCCATTCCAGTTTTAGCCTCCTAGGGCATACTAGTGTATTTGTTCATGTAGTGTTTGCATATCATCGGGCGGTCCATGTGAAGATTTTCAAACAACACCATCTTTCGACCGAGGGCTCCAACCCTGTGGCGACAATTCCTCTCACCAGATCTGATGGACCCCACCTCAAAAAACCCATATTCAGAGTATCCAGCATGTAGAATACTCCATTTGGTGTAACTCATGTGTGGCGCATTATACTTAGTCACCCGCCAGATGCCGCCGCCCAGAAACACCCCACCCGTCGTCCTTTACATGGCAGTGTGGACATCACATGACAGGGTTGAGCCTCCTACATGTAATAGCCCTGCCTCCACTTCTCCCTCTGCGCGTCAATGGCCGAGAGACGCTTATCAACGCGCGATTCCTCCCGCCAGAGTGGTCGGGAGACCGAGAGTGCATTTGCCGCCTTCTTGTCGGACGGCAGTGACGACGAGGACGCGGATGACGCGGACACGCGCGCTCTGCTTCGGATGCAGCAGCAGGCAGACGATCGAACGTATGTAGACACACTGAAGATGAATGAAGAGAGTGATAGCAGCTTCAGACTCACGTGGGCCAAGCCAGGAGTGTTTGATGCTCGAGAGGACGAAGCCTTGATGGGTCCTAAGAAGTTGGTGGAGGCAGCGATGAAGAAGGATGAGGCTGATCATAATAGCGACAACGTAGTTGATGTTACGGGCGAGGTCGAAGCTGAGAAAGACGACAGCTTAGTAGATGAACGCCCTAGTTTTAGTGATGTTAACAGCTTTACTGGAGGCAGCTTTGTCGCTGAGGCTGATGTTGTTGCTAGTGATAGTGACCATCACGACAGTTTGGCGTCCAGACCGCCGAGCTTTGAAGACGACGGTGACAGTTTCTTTGATGAGCCCAGACCTAGTTTCTCGGACGAACATAGCTTTACTGGGGGTGACAGCTTTGCGGACAATAGCTTTGTATACCGTCCGAGTTTGCCAGACGACGAAGAAAGTCAGGGTGAAGTACTGAAGCGCGTTGACGCAAGTGTCAACAGCTTCGTAGATGCCAGTTTTGTGTATCGCCCAAGTCTGCCACAGGACGAAGCCAGCAGCACCGAGGCAGCGAATACTACACCTATTGTCGACAGCAGCTTCGTGTACCGTCCAACCCTCGGCAGCGAAGAGACTGATACTATCGCTCCAGTTGACAACATCGTTGAGTATCGGCCAACTTTATCAGGCGATGCGAAACAGAGCAACGTGGATGATGTTGTAGTAAATGATAGCACCACTACTGCAGACGATGGCTTTATATATCGACCGAGTTTACCGGATGACGACGTCCCGGATATTGTATTCGGCTATACTCACTCAGCGAGCACTAACCCGTCAACCGAAGAGATGAGCGGGTACAGAATAACTCTACCGGATGCAGACAAGAGCCAAGACAAGAGCCATGAAGCCACAACAAGCGGCATTAGCGATGCAAAAGTAAAGGAGGAGAGTCGTGGAATTGACGAGTTACCTGATACCAGCGAAGAAGTGGGGGGCGAGCAGCCATCGTTTTTGAGTCCGAGTGCGTCGAGCTTCATCCGATCTAGTGACGCCGTTGCATTCGATTTCGGAGGTATTGATTCCTCGTTCAGGTTGCACGAAGTGGAACCAACTACAGTTGTTACGCAGGACAACAGCTTCAGCAGTGTACTCACAGACAGCTGCGCGTCCAACGCCCCACCGAAGCTTGACACCACTCAAGTGTCCGAAGTCGATGTTGCTGCAGAGGTATCTGGGATTACTACTACAGTAGACCAAGACGAGAAGGAAGCATCTATTGACAGCGCTGGTGAAGTCTTTCCAAGCACTGATGCAGTGATCAAACCGTCTCTATCTCGAACGTCTAGTGCCGCATCTTCGACATCGCAAGGGTGTTTTACACAGCGTCGAATGACAGCTCGTGAATCGTGGAGAGTCTCGTCGCTGGACTTTCGAGAGAGCAAACATGCGTACGATGAAGAGCTCGGACCTTTAGCCAGCCAGCAATCCCCGCGTGCTTCTGCCATCAACACCGAACGACAGCGATTCAGTAGTACCTTTGAAGAGCGCGCCTCTGCTTCCTCCAATAGCTTCGCGTCGTTCCACAGTCAAGCGAACTTCTTCGTCGACGAGCAGAGCTTCTCGTCTGTCAGCTCTTTATCGCTGGATTCCAGACCTTCAGGAGACGACTCGTTCTCGAACGTTGCCATCCTCGGAGACGACGTTCGTGACCAGAACGAAAGACGCAGTAGCGACATCATATCACAGGATGTTGGCGAGAGGCTCGACCGGAGCTATAGCGACCTGGTGGCAGTCACGGCGACACTGGATCGCAGCTTCAGTCAGCTAGTGGATCGCGATGGATTCTACCGCACCAGCGCCAATGAGAGTGCGAATGGCACCATCCTGGACAGTTCAGTGGCCTCGGCTGTGTCGCAGTCCTCGACTACGAGTGACGAGCTCCCGTTCGTCTCCTTCAACGCTGTCAAGGCCGGATTGAGCAGCCCAGACCGACAGAAGTCTACTAGCGCATCACAGCAGGTTTTCTATAGGTCTATCCAGCTTTCTAAAGGCGACGTGAACGCGGTCAAGTCCTCTACAGCGTCTTTACCTCAAACCTTCTCGTCGGCAGCGCTGCTGGCTGCAATCAAGACGCGTGATACACGTACGAACACTCGGTCAGAAGAAACCGAAGCAGGGGACGTGGCTTGCGGTGCGTTGCCGCCTCTAGAGCCTCCACTCAAGCTCAACGTGATGCCACGAGGACGAGGATCCGTCTCATCTTCGCTGTTATCCAAGAGTGCGTCGCCTGTAGCGGTGTCGTCTATGACTCGCTCATCTGTGGCGTCTTCGACGGGCACTGCTGATCGTTTGGACTTTACTGGAGTGTATCGTGGATCTGCAAACAGCCTCGAGGCTTCACGCAACAATGGCAAACCGGCTGAGTTACCGACGGAGTCCAAGCCGAATCAGAAGAATGCGATTAACTTCGAGCTCTTAGGCGTCAAGTTGGAGCGTTCAACGAGCGACAGTCGAATGATGCAGCGCCAATCGCAACGAAAAGTAGAAGAGTTCTTCCGTAAAACGTACCAGAAGAGTGTGGGCGATATCGATGAGCGAGAAGTACATCGCTGGACCAATCGAAAGACTCGCGCGCATACGACGGCGATCAATACGGAGGCCAAGGTCATCGACCTCAAGAATTTGCGCAATGGTGGCAGACGCCCCGGTTGGCATCTGGAAGACGATGCAGCTCAACGAGAGGATTCGTCGAAACAGGGAGCGATGGGGATGACAACTGGGACCACAAGTACAGGGACCACAGCGACACGATCCATGCCATCCGACCACGTCCCAATACCTCCAAATTACGTCATAAGTCCACAAGCAGAGTCGCAAAAGCCTAAAGTACTGGTGAAGAAGATGACGCAGGTTCCAAGTGGAGGAGACGGTGCCAGGTTTGGAGCGCTGGGACGTCGAGCAGATAATCTCTCCCTGACTCCCACACTGCCGCGATTGTCGGCCAATGAGTCTCCTGCGTTCTCTCCGTCGCCTTTCGGCTTCGGTGCAAGTGACGGCTTTGGCATTGGGCGATCGCCCGGGAGATCTCCTGTGGCTTTTGCTGGCACGGCGACTGGGTTCCTGTGGAAAGCAGGCAGTGGGTTTAATGGCTTGAAAGGATCATCCGATGCTCCGTTCGACGCGTCACAAGTGTCATACGCGCAGCGATCTACACTAGCTGATCGTGTGCAGAGTTTATCTGCGTCATTGGCCAGTACCTTACGTCGCTTCTTGCCCAGTAGACACAACGCTGGTGCCGGACTGACGTCCCCACAGTCGCAGTGTACAGCTCCAGCAGCGCTGCCTCGAGCGTACGACCACAATGGCTTCTATGAGGCTCCGTTCAAGGTACCAGGACTCGACAAACCGATGACACAGCAGAAGAAAAAGACTGTGGAAAGTGATCGTGCGTGGGTTCGCCAGTGGCTGATTCTAGCGACGTGTGCAGTGCTCGGGTTGTCGCTGGGCGCTATCCTCGTTCGGGTCGTGAATTTTAGCGCTACTGTGTTCAATCTATCAGCTGATCAAGTGCACGAGAAGCAAGAGAGCAACGAGCTGGTGGTGTCTACTGGAGCGACGTGGTTGTTGTTACCTGGTCAATTGTTTGCCCGCGTGTGGACCGCAGTCACCACAGTACTGCTGCTGTGCTACGTGTCGACTGGTCTAGCGGATCTCGTGGCCTGTGCAGACAAAGCTGCGCTCGTGTTGAACTTCCGATCGATCGGATACGCACTAGTTCTTGCAGTTTTGGCAGCGTTAGAAGGAGTCTTGGCGATGTGGATGGCGCACAGTGCTGGATGGTTCCATGGAGACAGCACGGCTGAAGCTTCGACGCTGTCTGACGCTCTTGGAGTGACTCCGCTACCACTTGGAGCGGTGGGGTTGTTGTGTACTGATGATGATGAGTACTTGCAACGTCTTGGTCACGACGTGTTTGCGTGCTCCAATGCTTCGTTGACTCTGCCATTGTATGCAGAGGTAACTACCAACTCCAGTGACATCGCAGACAGCGGCCCAGCTGTCTTCGCGCTGCAAGAAGTTACGACGATACTGGCTACACCGACGTCTGTGCCGTACTATCCGGCATTGCTAGGCTCAAGAGGCAACGTGACGCTCTCGTTACTATCAGCGTTGACGCCTAGTAACGTAGCGTCGCAGTTTACACAAGTGGAGCTGGATGAAGTAGGTTCATTGGGTGGGTTGATCGTGCTCGGTCTGCTATTGGGCTTTGTGTGTGGGAAGAGGATACTGCGCTTGCGACGTGATGCCCAAGCTGCGATGTTCGAGTCGATGTGCAGTGCTTCAGACTCACACAAGTCTCGTCATTACATCGTTGGGATCTTGATGGAACTGCAGCTCGTGTTGGAGTGGATGGTGCGTCCTATGGAGCGATATTTGGCGCCTGTGGGGTTCTTCTCGCTCATGCTTGGGCACGTAGCGGCTCACCATCGTGAATGGCGATCGTTTACCTCTCCCATGTCGTCTCTTGTCGTTGGAGCGTTGATTTTGATCTTCCTACATGCTGGAGTGGTGCTACCATTAGTATTGAGACTATTCTCCAGCAATCGACGCTTGCCTGTAGTGAAGACAATGAGGGGATTCGTACCGGCGTTCCTGTTCGCCTTCACAACCGACAACGTTGCTCTAACAGCGCCAGTCTCGATGCAGTGCTATGCTCGGGTGAATACAGTGACTCGCTCTGCCGCGCAGTTGGCCACTGCCATGACTGCAGCTCTCACTCGGAATGTTCGTGCATTGTATCTACCGCTACTTCTGTTGTGGTTATTGGAGTCTTCTTCGTCTGAAGTAGCGAATTTGAGCACGAGGGACTATTTTTCGGTGGGATTGCTGTCGCTGTTGAGCTCTTTCTGTGGCGGGAGCTCTCGCTTGACTTTGGCCGTGGCTCGCACGTTGTGGCCGATTGCCGGGCGTGATCAATCCACCAATGATGCAAGCTTACTGCCTGCTACGATGCCTTTGCTGGTGGTGTGTGATGTGCTTCTGTCCCGAGTGGCGAACGTTGTAACTGTGATGGACCACGTTGTGCTTACGCAACTAGTAGCACAGCACTGGGACGAGACGGTTGTACACGGACCAACAAGCAGGAACGACGCCAGCAACAACTACGTCGTCAGTCCCAGCCCGCTAAACGACAGCCAAGCTCCTCGCCCGTCGTCCAGTGCAATGTTATCCTCCGTTTATTTGTAGTATCGCTAGTCAATGCTCACTTACGTTGAGTATCTAATTGTTTAGTGTGCATTGGATGATTGTGGCATAGCGTGAAGGCACCACGTCTCCAATTCGATTCAGTCATATGCACACCAGTAAGACATTATGACCCACCTCCTGACATTAACCACAGTAATTTTGTGATTGCATAGTGTATTAAAGCGGGAAGAATATAGGGATATTATTGTGGTAATGTGCACTTACTTAGGTGTTTTGTATTTTGGAGAGACTGTAACACCCTCGTCACCTTGCGATTAAGATCATCATTAGACAGGAATCATAACGAAATTGTGATTGTACAGAGCACTTCGGCAGGGGAAAATGTGCCTCCAGGAAATCAGCAGTCGTGAAGACATCACCAGTCTGGAATTTGCTCGCGAGTCCGCCATTGCTTGATATCGAGCTCTGTCGAGTTTTCATGCTATTCACGATGACTGTATACAACAGTCACACGCTATCCGGGGCATCTCTTCTTCAGAAAATCTCTACAAATACAAGTTTTAATGCTTTAGTAACCAAAGAGTTCAACACATGTACAACCCCCTCCTCCAGACTCTTCAGCACTTCAAATTCAAAGGTCGAAGACATGTGTTTACTGTCAACCTTTGAGATGTAACTTACTGAACCTGGGCATCAAATCGGGCATTAAACCTGAATGGTTGATCGCCTATCAAACCTCATGATGCTTATGGTAAGGAGCGCCATAATACTACTACTGTCCACCCTTAGGATGACACGTTTATTCCATTTCGGCCAGTTTATTGGTTCATCCGAATGAAGTTTGTCAATTGAAAGTCGCGCACTCGAGCAACCCAGTACTATTAAAGTCACAAGGATCCTGCTTGATCCATTGACCCACACCACCGACCTATTAATATATTACAGATTCGATAAGGCAGAGCCTACAATGATAACTTGGAATCTAAGTTTCTAAAAAGCTTAAGATTTGCTATCTAATAGAAGACCTCTTACAGTTTTTAGTCTGCTTGCGATATTAATTAATGAACACGTAAGATTCAATTGGATGCGTTTTGGACTACTCACGCACATGAGTATGAATCAATAGACAATGTAAAAACTCAGTAATTTTAGTGGTTTAGAAACTATATTTATGGCTATACACTCCCCTGCCCAGCAACAACTATTAAAATACAAATCTAACCTTATGATATTTACGGTAAGGCGCACCGTAATGCTATTCGTGATCCATGTATTACAGTATCTCGTATCGTAAACAGCAACAAATGGGTCTGCCACACCTCACTTTTCAATTTCCTCCCCCACACGATTACATACAAGTTTTTTTTCCCTCTCGCGCTTCTACGTTTCCAAGTATGAAGACCGAGCCAAAACCAGGGAAGCCAGTCTCCAGTATGCGAGCATTGGCTATCGTCTCGCTTTTGGCATGGATCACCTCGGTCTCCGCAGCGTTGATACCCGGTAATATCAATGCTACACCATCCACGCTCAAGATTGAGGAGGGCGACGTTTCTTCTCAGCGCTTCCTGAGAACGACTACGATCGAAGAGAGGAGGCTTGCAGTAAGCATTCCAGGGCTTGAACTGGCCATAAAAAGCGGACCCCGGACAAAGAAACTCATGAGAAGTTTCAGATAAAGTGGTGGCTACTGCGAAACAAAGAGCAGAGTAAGGTGTTCACGAGCTTAAAGCTCGATAAAGCGGATCTCAATCTGTTCGAGACTCCAGCATTCTTCAAGTGGGTTCCCTTCGTTAGTAGAAAAGTCCCGAATAACGCTGATGAGGCTATATTCAATCCTACTATAACGACGATGTCCTGGCGAAGATTTTGCTTAAGGCAAAAGAATTTGATAGGATGTCAGATCTCGCTAAAACGTTGGAGTTAGGCCAGACTAAGCAATTCCACATTGACGGAAAATCTTCAGACGACGTTTTCAAGATTTTGGAGCTGAACAAGGCGGGTGACCAACTCTTTACAAACCAGCAGCTTCCCAGGTTGCTCGACTATGTCTCTACAGCCAAAAAGAAAAATTCCAATCTGGACGAAATCGCGACATTGAGGAGCTTCTACAAGGATAAAACTCTCGCGAAAACGATTTCCGCGGCAGGAGAAGGCGATACTAAGAGTGCTCTTGTCACTAAAGTAGAGAAAGCTCTGAAGAAGGATAATCCAAGCAATTGACGATGATCCTACTGCACCATTTAGAGTTCTCGAGATACCGGACGTCAAAATTTAGTTTAGGTGAGCTTTTCCTATACGTTATGGAGGGCTCAACTTCTATGCAAGCAACTCACGCTAGCGGTAGGATGAAAGTTCGGTTATCTCCGCGTGGTCGTCGTGGGCAGCTATTGACAGGTATCAATCCTTGGCCGTAAACAGAGGACTCGAGTAGATTTTGTCCAGGTACGTCTTCAACAACTTCTTCCTATCCTGCTCCGACGTGGCCAGTTTGTTTATGACGTACGCTGGTGGCACTTTGGTTTCCACCCATTCGTCGAGCAGAGCATTCTTGATGAAAGCAGCCTTTTTCTCCGTCGCTGGAGTCATTTCTGCCTTCTTGATTAGCTCGAACAGCGCATCGTCACGAAAATTAAGCATGAGCGTTTCGATAACTGGATCCGCTTCAACGTTTGGGTTCTCTTTCTTGAAAGATATTGCGTATTTGAGCCAGGTATCGTATTCCGAATGCGTAAATAAGTTATCCACATCCTTGTTGAGTGAGAGCAAGGTGAAGGCATCATCTGGAGTCACTTCTCTGCCCAGCGTGTTCGAGATGTATGTCGAGGTTTTCTCGTTTTCCATCCATTTAGCGATCAGGGACTTTTCAAAGTTCGCGGCTCTGAGCTTCGACAATCTGTTGGTCTGCACTGCATTGATGATTTCTACCAACTTTTGGTCATCGTAGTGAGTCGTCAGTATATCGACCAGTGATTTCACTGGAACGTTGGGATTCTCGCTCTTGAAAAAGTTATCGTACGATAGCCAAGCGCTGTATTCCCGACTCCCGAAAAAGTTATCCGTTCTCATGTCGTACTTGAGTAGCTTGAAGGCCTCTTCCGGGGTTACTTGTCTACCAAACATGCTCGAAATGTATGCCGGTGTTTGTCCGTCTTTCACCCATTTACCAACTAAGGCATCCTCGAAGTACGCGGCTCGTATCTGGGTGGCTGGGTCTTTCTTAGCTATTTTGATAATTCGAACCAAAACGTCGTCTGTGTAGTGAGCTGCAAGCATATCAATGACGGATCCCGTATTAGCGTGTGGATTCGCTTTTCTGAATTCCGTGGCGTAATTCAGCCAGTTCTTAAATTGCGGATTGGCAAACAGGTTATCCGCTACGTCGTCCAATACGAAGAACTTGAATGCTTCTTTGGGAGCCAACTGTTTGTTTTTCAGACTTGCAGCCACATCATCAAGGCCGGGGACGGCTTTCACTGCAGCCAGTAGTTTATCACCTCCAAGGGCAACCCTCTCTTCGTTGTCCTCTTTGGCGATGTAGCCGGATCTCAAAGACCTGTCGGTGGAGACGCCGTGTTCAGAAGCTGCGAGATTTCTTGTTGCGGCTTGGGTATCTGAGCTTGCATTGATCCTTGCAAATAGGGCGATAATTCCCAATAACACAACACGGCACAGGCGCATAGCTCGTTCCTCCGAGTGTTTCTGAAAGCGGAAACGTTTTTGAGGTTTCAGTCTTCCGAGATGAGTGGTGGGATGTGACCACGTTAAAGCGGGAATGGCTCCTTCTTTCGGTTTGTGCGGTCCGGAACCGAACGTGGTACTATCTCACGATAGAACACAGAAGTTTCTGCTCGGATTCGGGATAACATTAAAGATTGGATACATACCATATTAGCAGGGTTTTATTAAACCAGAATTGGGAATGCCCTGGAATAATTATGCCAATCCACAAAATAAATGTGTTCTAAATCAAATTCATGCTTCAGCAGAAGCAACTCGTGCTGCCAAAGCTCCTTAATGAACCGCAGACGAAGGGGTTTATTGTTCAGCTCTTTCGCTTATTCCGTTGTACGATAGCTGAAAAATGATAAGTGTAATTATTAAAATTGTTAAAACTTCGTTGAGAATCGCTCAATACGTCTGCCCGGCTATTACAAGACTTGCCTTGGAATGAAGGTCCGTTCTGACTGTTTGAGGGTTTATTGCAGCCTTCTTTTTAAATAACCATAGGGCACTTATCTGCTGTCTAGATGTATGTCCGTTCAGTGAGCGGCGCTCACAAGTACCTTGTAGCTCCAAATACATTTATGATGCCTTGAGTGCAGCCAGTGACGATGCAGAGCTCCGGTTTTATCACGATGTACCGAATCAATTTTCGAAAATCTCGTTTTCTACCCAGCAGATCCAGGTTTGATATCGTCGATCAAATGAAAATCTCTGCGGCATACATGTACATGTACCTGGCTTTTGGGAAGGAATTACCTACTCATGTATTAAGAAGTAGTAGGTATTACACATGTATTGGTTTCTAGACAGTGCCCACCTCCTAAAAGCCCATCTTTTTATCTAATTCAGATGAGGAAATGCATAAACCAGGGTATTTAACCGACCATGAAGCTACTTCTATTTTTAAAGAATTGGGATGGTTATTTGAGTACAATAAGCATAGAACTGATTCCAAAACTGAAAACATTTGTGGATGTGCGTGTCTGATCAGAGCTTTCACTGTGGTTCCTGTCTACAGTTTCCGTCTACTGTATTAGATGCCCACAGCATTAGCTCGTGACGATCACCTAAATTTCATGACTGGTGTCTTAGACGCACTTCCATTCGCTAGAAGTACATACATGCAGCTCACCATTCCACCTTCAAGCTCATTTACCTCTAAAATCAGATACAAGCCAGATTTAGCATTCGAGTCTGTTTTCTAGATCACAACAAATGTTAAGAATAAAATAGGAGACCAGAAACCTAAGCACACAGAGATTTAAATTATAATCCGACAAGAGATCTCTCTGTAGAATACGGTACGTACCGTAATCATTGACATCATTCGTAATACATGCACTGTATTGTAGAGTGACACAGGAGGGAGTGATGCTTGGAGGATAGGAGCCAATGTTCTGCGCCATTTGTTAATTTCCGAAACACGCATCAACACTCCAAGCTGTTTACCTCCTTCCTACAGGTTGTGTACCTACTCGCCTGTCCGAGCCGACCATACCTGCCTGTGAGCTGTAAGGCTGGGAATACTACCTGCCCACGGTCATAGCAACGCTAATTTCGATAGGGAGCTGTCTGAACGCTGTCAAACAAAACTTCCACATCGCTACTCCTTGTGGGAGGAAGCGGTGAGGTTTCATTTATCGTGACGGTAATGAAGTGGGTTGATACCAGAGGACAATTCACTCAAGATTAGTAGCGGCAAAAGAACTTTAATAGCTTTGACTCGTGGCCAGCGAAGCGGTAGGAATCTGAGCTGTATGGATATACTTACCATCTCTGAGTCTCGTTTCACTCTGGTGTGGAAAATTTGGATCGATTTCCAGGCCGACTCGATTTTTGCTTTTCCATCAGCTTAAAACTGAGGGAGGTTTGTACTACCATCAGTTCTGTTACAACGAGTATGTATTTCAGTGATTTTGTAGCCTAGCATCATCAATTGCTCAGCTAATAAAACACTCCACACTTCTTTTTTTTTCGCCCACACGCAGAAGAGTTCAGGCCAAATGAACAACTCCGGCTTGGACAACACCCTCAAAATTGTTTTGAAGACCTGATGCTCGATAACGAGCGGATGACCTGTTTTCCTGTCCGTAAATCTCCATTCTTCAAGAAAATGAGCATACGATACGTTTCCCTCTCATTCGGGAGACAAAGCCCTAATACAAAATTTCAGACTAGTGGCAGAACCTCTGTTCGCTAAGTGGGAAACGGAATATTCTTTTCAAGCTGGGAGCGTAGAACGATGGCAGGAAGAATGTGCTAAGCTCAAACTAAGTATCTTAGCAGAATCACCCTCACGCCCTCCGATTAATGCCAGACAAGTAGCGAACTGAGTGTAATCGAGGCATCACCCATGTCTATCTCACGTAGTAAACAAACTCTCGCACCAGAAGACGAGTGGGAATGCAACAGCCGTGCCTGACATAGCCCCCACTTGAGTAGCCAAGCCGTTCCATTGGTACACACGTCGAGCAAAATCTGGTGAGCGCATGATATCTGTAGCAATCAAATGGTAATTAGTGGAGATCCAGACGAAAAGCGCATAAAGTATTCCGACTTACCGCCTCTCCGTTTCAGAGTGAGATAAAGCATTGTTTGTGTGTATGCACACCCGACCAGATAGAAAATATGAACAAGTAGTGCTAGATGGCATCGAGTAACATTAGAACGGTCAGACTCAATAGTTATCTAAATTATGGCAGCACAACTCACGTAATAAATATCCATGGCCAAAGTTGCTCAGCGTTGGCCTGGATGTGAGTGAAAATGACAACAACAGCAACTGAAAAGTGGTAGTGGTAGAGAGAGAGAGAGAGCATTAATGAGACAGGTAGCCGCTCTCAGTTCTAATATTCGACTCACCGCCAGTATCACCAGTACAAGAGTCATACTCCGAACGTAATATAATCGGAACCACCTTCATAGTGCAAAAGAATATCTAGGTGAGCAACCACAATTTCTACAACACTTTAACACTTTAGAAATGTTACTAAAGTACTTACGTGGTGGATGCACTTGCAAGCGGAGAAAGAATGAGCGCAGCAATACTGGCAGTAGTCTGGAATCGTGCAGTTGCCGCCTCGGCGTCGTCCGTCGGCTATAAAATAAATACCGTTAGATCTTGAAAATCAGCAACAAACATAAATAAATAAATAGCGTCGCACCGAGAATTTCTTGTACACATACGGCATGGTAGATGGTAGCCATCCGAACGAGAACGCAGCCAAAATCCATTGGCAAGCCAACAATTGCCACACCTGTCGGAGAACCTCAGCACCTGACACAGCTTCATACTGCGATGCTGTCGGCGACGGAATCGTCACTGTACTTGCACTCGCAGTCCTAGGACAGCTGCCACACGAGCTGTGAGTGAGTAGCGTGTCTTCTTCCGCTTCTCGCTCATCACTATCCAAATCACGACCCAGATCAACCGCCTCGTCCGACGTCTTCGCCTCTTGTGCCCACGGATGATACTGCAAGAACGTAAATGCCACGAGTGATACACACATGATGGTAGCTACCGGTAATGTATCAGTATCTAGAAAATGTTGCAGTAACATTGGTAACAATCCCTACTCACCACAAATCAGGTAGAACACTGACACGGAGAACCTCAGTTCACCTCCTGGATCCTGTACAATACCTAGTAGAGCTGCGAGGGAGCCACTTAGCCCCTCGCCAGTCGCTAACGCACTTGTAAAGAGTGGTGGGAAGCTAGCCACGAACGGGTAGAAGACCACACTGGACGTGGTGCTCACCATACCCCCAAAGTGAGTGAGCACCAGCATGGCTACACTGTGTCTGGCACCAAAGATTGATGCTGTCTGGCCCCACAACATGCTCATGAGCACAGCGACCACCACACCTTGTACTAGTATCCACCAGATCACAGTAGATTGACTCAACAGCTGCTGTTGAGCGTTAAACAGCATGTAGAGAAGCGGGTAGAGGTTGGCTGACTCCAGAGCCAGGATGCTATACGCGTAGATACTGTAGTGCTCTGGTAGCTCGCGCAGGAACACGCCCAGCTCCACATACGTCACTTCAATATCGTCACACGTCGCAGATTTTTAGTTCGCGCAATTTTCAATTTTATACAATAATTGAAAATTCTTACCATTCGTCAAAATCCACGATGCGAGACCGAAGCCGACGAAGGCCACGAACGTGGCTCCACGCTGCCTTTGTAGACGCAGCTGGCGAGGTCCCGACACGCTAGGGGGCTGAGCATGTTGCTGGACGTTGGTCTTGAGAGGATGATGCTCGTTGGGCGTATCATCCAAGACCATCATTCGAGTTGTAAGTTAGGGATTGCGTGTTTTCGCTAATCGGCAACACAATTGGGTTTAATTGATTTGCAGGAGTTTAACCCATTTTTTTTTAAAAAAGTGGAATGGATTGTTTTCGGATAGCAAGTCAATTAATTGTGTAGTTCTCGATCCTTTTTTTTACGCTCCGCCGATGCCTGCATCGATACACGACAGCTTGCATGAACGATTTTATTAGCTTCCATCGCTGCGGAGTGACCTCAAGACACGACAGGGCTTCAATTGCGCTTAATTCAAATCTTAATCAACAGTATACCAATTGAACGAACAAACGGCATAATTGGGTACTCGTCTATTGCTTATTCTAGTTGTATTGTGGAGCAAACGATCGGCATAAGAAGCTAAATTCGGAGATGCAATAACAAGCGATCGTTTGTGCAATATTCTGTGATCAACTCCGAAGAGGCTTGTGTGGCTTTGACCTCGCCATCCTTGTTCCAAAATAGTACTTGTATTAATCAGAAGCTGTGGATTTGATCTTCTCAAGATATTTGCTCATCAACCTCTTCTGGTCGGCTTTCGATGTTCCTAGCATGTTCACGACATAGGCCGGTGCTTTTCCGCTTGCTGCCCATTTATCCAGTAGAGCGTTTTCGTAGTACGTGGGCTTGGTCTTCGTAACCGCGGTTTTCTTTACGTTTTTGATCACTTGTGACAGTGTGATAACTGATTTGGTCGGTATGTTCGGATTCTCTCTCTTGTACATGTTTGCGTACGTGAGCCACGTACTGTACTCTTGCCGCGACAAAATGTTACCCCCTGCCTTATCGAGCGCGAGCAACGTGAAGGCATCATCTGGAGTTACACTTCTGTCCAATATTTTCGAGATGTATGCTGAGGTTTTCCCGTCTTCCACCCACTTAGAGAACAGAGCTTTCTCGAAGTACGCAGCACTGACCTTCGTGGTTGAGGTCTTCTTAGCTATTTCGATCATTCGTGACAACGCTCGGTCGCCGTAATGAGCCAGGAGTGTTTCGATAACTGGCTTCGACGCTATGTCCGGGTTCTCTCTCCTGAACACGTTGGTGTACGAGACCCAGGCATTAAATTCTCGCCTTGCAAAAATGTTATCCGTTCCCATATCAACCTTGAGCAAGGTGAAGGCGTCGTCGGGGGTTACTTGTCTGCCAAGTAAGCGCGAGATGGAAGCCGGAGTTTTCTCGTTTTTCAACCATTTCGCAACCAAAGCCCGTTCGTAGTACGTGGCCCAGCCTCTTGTGGCCGAGACCTCCTTTGCTTCTTTGATAATTCGTAACAAATTGCCGTCCCGGTAGTGAGCCGTAAGCGTATCAATAACGGGCACCGTATTTGCACGAGGGTTCGCTTTCTTGAAATCAAGCGAATAATCCAGCCATATCTTGAATTGTGGACTTGCAAACAGATTATCCGCTTCGTTGTCGAGTGCCAAGGCCTTGAAGACAGCTTGCGGGGATTTCCCACTTTTCAACCACACCTGAAGTTGTTCCTTTTGCAGACTTGTAGCCAACTTCTCCGTTGTCGGGGCATTCTTCGCTGCTATCAGTAGCTGAGACAGTGCGAAATCTGAGTAGCTCGCGTGGAGTTTCTCGAACAACGTCGTTTTCGGCCCAGGATTGAACTCTTCTGCTTATCTAATCCATATACGCAATCCAGGACTGGCTAGTAGGTCCGGCGCCCCACCTTGGAGCTTGTACATGCTGAAGAGATCATCTGTGCTGAGTTTCGCGCCCTTCCAGACCTTCATTTGCTCAGTTTGCAAGTTTGTGGCCAAATTTTTGGTGCTCTCGACATGCTTTGCCGCATCGAGGATCGTACCTAAGCGTTCATTTCCGTATTTTTTCGTCAACTTCGGGAGCATCGACGAAGGCTGACCAGGGTGTTGAGCGTTGTACTTCTCCACGTACGTGGCCCAGGCTAGGAATCTGGAATTCTGGAAAATATTGTCGTCTGCCGCGTTCAGTTTTAACATTGCATACACATTATCCGTGTTCGTATTTGTCTTCAGCAACACCGCGAGCCATTGTTTAAGCACAAAGTTGGAGACCAAATCAGCCCCGGGGATAATTTTCGTGCTAATCACCCTCTCTTCGTTGCCCACTTCGGAAATTTCGCTGACTCTTAAAAACCTGTTGGTGGAGACGCTGTGCTCAGCAGTAGCGAAGCTTGTTGCGGCTTGAGCATCTGAGTTTGCGCTGACTTTAGCAAGTAGGACGGCAGCCCCCAACAAAATAAGGCCGTACAGACGCATAGCTCGAGTCCACCACTGGTAGTAGAATACACCCCCCTTCTTCTCTACTGCGAGTTCTCAAGTTTAGTGGTGAGGAGGTGTCTCCACGTTTCAAAGACTACGAGTGATTACGCCGAATAGTGCGGTCAATGTGAATCCCATGATAGAAAAGCCGGTTTTCGGGATTAAAGTAAAGATTGGATAATGCAATACAAGGGGTTATACAGTACACATGGGAAAGAACCGAGATTGAAAGAAAATCTTTTTAATATTTAGGTAATTAGTTTCATATTTGTTTTGTGCCCCATGAGTAAAGTTGGTTCTTCAGTCGTGCTGGAAGTTGAAATGGATACCGTTTAGCGACTGCACGGAGTTCAGCCAGCAACATACGTCGATCTGTTATTGTTGGAGGAGGAGGGGGGGGGGGGGACATTGCACTGCCCTGCTTTGGCTAAGATAGGCTGAGTTATAAATTATATTATACTTATACTATGAAGTACTAAAGTTTGCATGTCACAGAATATTAGTAATTATTAGCTCGGTGATTCAAAGGATTTACGGTATACAAATTATGCTGGATCCGGCAGTGTGAATCTACCCCACGTGTGCAGACCTTCATGGACCATTAGTACTTGGCTCAGTATATGCCAAAGCTCGGTAACTCAAAGGGTGCAAAGGCCCACGAGATCCGACAATAATACAACGCGTTGTATAAGGGTCTTTATTATAATTGTTTTTCAGTTATTCTGGCCTAATTCTATACCCTTCTCAGCATTAATTAAGCTCTATGGTCAACTAATTCCATGTTAATTATGGGTTGTTCCATCTCTGCCGGTTTTAGGGCTAGGAAGGTGAGCCTGCTTTAAGACGAAAAAGCTAATCAAGCCGGAGTAAGGGATACCAAATGAAGCTCTTATTATGAATATGATAAGAAGGTTTGCTGACCTGTAAAAATAGGCGTATCTCCGAGGATTGCATCTATAAATAACACGCTGATCAGCGGTGTAGAGGAAGAGTACACAATATTATGCTTAATTAGTATTAAATGAGGCAAGACAGCCGATCTAATTCCGCCCGAAATAACACTCCACCCGCCAAAACAAGTGAAAGGAACAATACAATGGTAGTGTTTGGATGTGCTAAGCAGCTTCTCTATTAATACTGCGAGTTGGTCGAAAATACGTCCATGACCTGAATCGCTGCCAATTCCAAACTAGGATATTTAGTTCGATGTTACACTTAATAGGCTACATCCTACTTTCAGACATTTTTTATATCGAAACAATATATCTTTTTATGTTTTTCTAGAAACTATATAGAGGCCTGTAGGCTGTGATTTCTTAAATGAGCTTTGTATTAAAGTGTCGACATCATTAAAATGATGTCGACACTTTACATTAAACATAAAAAGTAATCTACTATCACGGGCTAGGACTCTGGATGTAGAGAAAGAACAAAATGCCCTTTTAAACGTTTTCAAACATTCGTAATATGCGTGCATTTTTAAACTGTGAGGATGCTGATAAAGCGCTCCAACGTACCTTTCCATGTAGAAATTGCAGTAGGAACGGAAAGTTGCGAAAGCTCTCTAATAGAGAGGTTTCGCTTCTTTCCCGTTGCTGTTCCCACCTACAAATATAAAATCTAGCAGGTACAAATCAGAGATAGGTTCAAATTCCCGTAAATTCGCCGGATCTATGGGAAGCTTGTCCATTCCCACAAACTGAAACATCTGGAATGCTCTTTGGCAATTTATTAGAGTTTACATGGAAATGGGTATGGGAAGATTTGAGAAAATGTCTATTAATATTATATGTTCTTAATAGTTGTTATTTTTATATTTATTAGAGTGCTTAATATCGACCGGTTCTGTCTAAACGCTCAAATAGTTTGTTTCTCCAAAACAGACTTTTACATAACCAAATTACAGTACCTCACAAAGTAAATCTTTTCTGCCGTCTTAACGTTAAAGCACGCGAATATTTCGTGAAACTGCTATTTTCGTGTGAAGATTTGGTGTAAAATAGCAACATTCTCATTGGTCTAAAATCAACCGGAAAGACATCGCGGGATGTGAGCATTCAATACATACTTCTCAATGTTTTTAATGAGTTGATATATTGAAACAGAAAGTTTTCTCTCAGCGCTAATCTTCCACGTGTTGGATCTGAAGCAGCGCACAATACAGACCGTTGCCTTTAAGTCGGGCGATGTGCTCTTGAACGAGCTCTGTGTCTGCTGTACGCGGGTCTTGCTCGACAATGTATTTTTTTTAGCAGTACTCCACTTTACGAATTTTGTTTTGGCCTTGGTTTATAGCCAACACAGCTCCTCAACCAATGAATTACCTGAACACAGATCTACGTCGTACTTTCCATCAGAAGGGATCGAATGTCACTTTCCAGCTTAGAAATCGTTTCTTTATGTCAATCTAAGAGGTCGGTTTGCTTATAGATGACAATTCGGATTTGAGCTTGAGCACGGTTTATCTGTGTTCGCACCTCTTGTACTCTTAGCCACCGCTTTGTTCGACTTGTTCTTGGACGACACGTTCTCCATGAAGACGAGAGGCAAATGCTTAGGCGGCTATAAATTGTCGCTCTATCATTTTAACTTAAATATAATTCTGTTTCGAAGATATGAAATCTGCTTCTTCTGTTAAGAAAAATCCAAACAGAATAAAACACGCGAAAATCGCCGAACTGCTGTTAAGCATTTATTTTGTAAGGTACGGTATCCAGGTTCGCCTCGATTTAAAATAAGCTTAGGAACGATGACTCTTTGATGAAAGTGTACGCATTGCAGTCATCGTTTTAACTAAATTTACTGGACAACTAGGATGAATTACGAAAGGCAGAACTTCTGCGAGCCCTTGACACGGCGAGGGGTAGCTGTCGCAATTGTACTCGTCACTGGGAGCTGTTGTTGGTGACACGACGTCTTCCCTTGGAGACGGCACAACTCTAGCTGTAGGGACGGTGAGCCTCGATGTTCTTCCATCATTTTGTGTCTGAGGGGAGAGATCACCAATTCTTTCGTCACCTGTAGAGTTGTTGATGGTTTCAATAATGACCCAATAGGTCCTCGATCTGGCAAAAGCTGTGACTTGACATGGGATCAATCACTTGGAGACGCTGCAACAGCCCAAGATCTAGTGGCTAGCGATGCCATCGGTACTTCACATCGAGCGGTCACTTTCTCGCGCATTCGAGCGACCTTCAAAAGCTTCATCCATCGACTGTGCACCTCCCGGTAGTATACTTGCTGTTAGATACACATTTGTAGGGTGGTCCTTAGACTGAAAACTCGAGACCCGGGAGTTGACTCATAAATATTGATAAATCATAGAGACCGCAGGTGGCTTCGTAATCTTTTTGGACTGAGAGGTCCTTGAATGAATTTCTTGTTGAGCTTAGGTACCACGACACTGGGAGACGCAAACGCACTCATGGACTGCAGTACATACTTCTGAGCACGCACATGCATCGGCTAGATATGTCATATCTGCTGCATGTTGCTTCCGACCACACTGAATGGCCCCCTTCATAACGAGTTTTCCACAAGCACAGAGAATCGGTTGAGGCTCTGTTTGTTTAGTGCACCCGGTTAAATGCTGCTCCATTTTCATTGCAGGATGCTCAGTTGAACACTGCGGACTCATGACTAGACGGAAACTGCAGTCACGTTCATGACTCTCTCGCAGCATCTCGACCACGCGAGCAGTACAACCCGGTAGTCTACATTCCACCAGAACGGACAGTGATGGTGCTCTCTGTACAGTTTCGTCGCTGGTAGCTTCTCTTCGACTGCATTCGTTGGTCCGATGCGTCTCCATCGAGCCTCTCCTGACCATCTTGCCACACACACAGAGCGTCAGTTGAGACTGTCGTCGTTGCGTGCATTCACGAGACAAATGCGTATCCATCTCCCCGGCGAGGTTTTCGACGCCACAGCGCCGACACGGTACAAGTCGAAACAAACAGTCGTGTTTCTCGTGGTCATCACGGCGAGACGCACGCATACTCGCTGCACAACCAGGTAGTCTACACGGAACGACCGGGTCCCGGTCCGCAGGAACGACACCAGGTGACAGCACACCGTCGTTTGCATCTACGGCAGTGCGATGCAGCTCCAGTGACGCAGTCGGCACCATCTTGCCGCAGTCACACAAGATCAGTCGGCAGTGGCTGCGCTCGTGTGCGTCACGTCCTCGAGCCTGCATGGATCTCCCGCATCCAACACGGCACCTTACGATTTCAGACGAGGGGTGTGCAGCTTCATGCTCAGTCCATTACGCATCCAACACCTTCATGCCACACGCGCACTCTCGTGTAGGATCCACCGGCACCGCCGACGCACACTCAGTCAGCGGTGGCTCAGCTATGACTGCCCCACTCGACCGCAGCATCACAACGGGTGGGCCTTTCTGGACTGCAAGCTTGGGCGGTCCGTGCGAAGGTTCATTGAAGACGCTGTCGCGCACGCTGAGCCGGGTGAGGTCTGTGAACGATAGGCATAAGACCCATACAGAAGAAGACCTTGTGCGGATCCGAGATGAGATACCTAAGCACCAAACCGAAGAGCAGAGACGTCACCCGAAGCCGAACTTGAGAACGAAATAGAGACGCCAAGCACTCTAGGCAGCACAGAGTATGATAAACTAGAGGCGCTATAACGACGTGAACGGCGAGTCCTACATCCACCATCGCTGCTCCATCGCTGTGCCATAGATTAAAAATGCGATGAATGATTGACATACTGAAACGAGATCAAATGTATCGAAATGATCGCTGGCCATTCATTCGCCCAAAATCCTCCCGCTCGCAACACTAAAGATGATGTTGTGCAGTCTAAGTGGCCAGGTGCCTGTGGAGCCCGTGGTGTCGCTCAAGTCGGGCCACGTGTTCGAGAAGCGTCTGCTGCTCAAGTACTTGGAGCAGAACCAGCAGCGCTGTCCCGTTACGGGCGAAGAATTGGACGCCGAGCAGGATCTGCTAGCGCTGAAGGCGGCCCCGTCAACCAAGTCTTCGGCCACGTCGGCCAAGGCGGCGGCCTTCGCGCCCGAGGCGGCCAGCATCCCGCAGCTATTGGCCACGTTCCAGAACGAGTGGGACGCCGTTATTCTCGAGACTTTCACGCTCAAGCAGCATCTGGAACAGACGCGTCAGGAACTGAGCCACGCGCTGTACCAGCACGACGCCGCTTGCCGCGTTATTGCGCGCCTGAACGCAGAGAATGCCACACTTAAGGAGCGCGTCACACAGCTGGCATCGGGTGAACAGGACGACGTGGACATGCAGGACGGCGCGCAGACCGGCGCCGCGCTTGCTCCCGAGGTGCTGGCCACCGTTGAGGCGAAGCAGAAGGAGCTGGCCAAGAAGCGCAAGGCCTTTAAAAAGAAGGACGGGCCGCAGCGGGCCGCGCTGCTCAGTGGCCTGGCCGACTGGAAAATGGCCTCAAGCCACACGCTGCACGACTCGGACAAGCCCGGCGTCACGTGCGTGGCCATCGACAGCAAGCGGCCGACGCTGGTGGCCACGGGCGGAGTGGACAAACACGCCAAGATCTTCGACACGGACAAACAGCAGCTCGTGGCCACACTGACGGGCCACAGCAAGAAGCTCAGCCATGTGGAGTTCCACCCAACGGCCGACATGGTACTCACGGCGTCGCACGACAAGACAGTGAAGCTGTGGACCCCGCAGGAACAGGGATACGGCGTCGGCTATACGCTCGACGGCTTCGATGACGCGGTGGCCAGCTCTTCCATCCACCCAACGGGCAACTACGTCTTGTCCGGCTCACTTGACGCGACGTGGGCCATCCACGACGTGCGTCGCGGCCACCTGCTCTCACGCTACACGCTCAACGGCGAGCTGGCCATGCCCGACGCATCGGCCGGCAAGCCCAAAAAGGCGGCGAACGAGGCGCGTTGCGCTCGATTCCATCCGGACGGCGGCATCTTCGGCACGGCTGCTAAGAGCAAATTGGTGCAGATGTGGGCGGTGAACTCTCTCTCCAACGTCGTGACGTTCGAGGGCCACGCTGCGCCTGTGACGGCGCTGGGCTTTTCGGAGAACGGCTACCATCTAGCGTCGGGAAGCGAAGACGGCGTGGTGAAGCTCTGGGATCTGCGCAAGGCCACGAGCTTCTTCGAGTTGGACCTGAAGAAGGAGCAGCCCAAGCTCAAGCTGGGAGCCATCCACTCCATCAACTTCGACGCCAGCGGCTCTCATCTCGCTGTTGCGAGCGTACAGAGTGTTCAGGTGCTGAAGGAGGTGAGCAAGAACCACTGGGAAGTGGTCAAGACGCTGAGCGACCACAAGGCTGCCGTCACAGGCGTCCAGTTCGCGCCGGACTCGAGCTTCCTGGCCTCCACGTCCATGGACCGCTCGCTCAAGATTTACAGATAAGCGAGCCAGACCACCAACCTAAGGTCTTCGAACTCAGTTAGCTGCATCACTGCACCAAGGCACGACAGCATGAGGCTGCCGGGCCACACAACCAGGTGAGATGCTGCTCTGTTCCTTAAAGCTGTTGTGGTTTCAGCTAACTGAGGTTCCTTTCATAGCATTCAGACGGATAAACCTGCTTGGCAGATACCGAAGAAATAATACAAACTGTTGGCTGTTGGCTGGTCAAGATCTCAAAAGGTATAACTCAGTGAATAAAGATTTGCATGCTATTAGAATCAACGGATCAACGGAAGATCGAGCCATTGGAAGACGACGAGGACGATGGTCGCAGAGCTCGCGGCAGATACCCTTGCAACACGTCGGCGTGCTCGCGCAGAAGTCGCTGTTTGGCAGCCTCCACCACCTGGCGTCGGTAGTTCTCGTCCTGTTCCTGGCGCTCCCGCTCACGACGTTCGCGCTGCAGCTCGGCGTATACCATCTCCTGCTTGAGTGCGCGGTGTCGTGCGATCTCCTCCACGAACTGCTCGCGCTGCTTCCGGCGGAAAGCGGCCAGCTCCATCTCGCGGCGTTCCTCGGACCGGAACCGCTCCCTGAGCATCTCGTTGAAGGCATCTTCGTCAGCGCGTTGGCGGGCCAGCAGCTCCTGTTTGAGCTGCATCTGCATCTCGTTGCTGCGCATCATGTCCTCCTTGGCCTGCTGCTTGGCGGCGATCCTCTCCTCCTCCTGCGCGCGCTTCTTCTGCAGCAGTTCCTCCTCCCACAGCTCGTCGCGCAGACGTTCGATCTCTTCTTCCTCGCGCATTTTGGCCTGGATCTCGGCCTCGACGGCACGGAACATGGCGTCCTCGTGCGCCTTCTTGACATCCGAGGCGGCCTTGATGTCCGCCTCGCGCGCCTGCACCCGTCGCTGGTACTCTGCGATGGCCTCGTCCTCCCGTCGAATAGCATCAAGCTGTTCCTGCCTCGCTCTGTCGCGCTCTCGATGCGTTTGCTCGATCATCTCGCGGGTCTGTTCGCGAGCTTTTTCTCTGCGCGCCAGCTCCGCGGCATCTTCCTCTTCCACCTGTTGCATCAGCTTCTCAATCTTGAGCCGTTCGAAGTCCGCTTCAAGCTGCGCTTCACGACGGAGCTCTTGTCGCTGCAGCATTTGAGACTGCAGCACCTGTTTGCCCTGTTCGGCCTCGACACGTTTCCTCAGCTCCTGGTTCTGCATGTCCACGAGCGCGCGTTGACGGTCGTATTCCATTTGCTGATCGATCGCAGCTTCACGTTGACGATCCTGAGTGGCCAACGTTTCACGCTCGAGCTGTTGCGTGGCCCGCTCCTTGTTCATGTAGGCCGTCCGGAGGAACGACTCGAGTTGGCGCAGTTCCTCGCTGGCTTCACAGATCCGCTGCACGTCTCGCTCCTTCTGTTCCTGGGCTTTTTTGCTGGTTTCGAGTGCATTGGCCAGCGCCTCGTTCTGCTGACGCTCCCGTGCGGAGCGTTGCCGCTCGCTGATCTTCCGAGCGTGAGACTCTTCCAACATTCGTTCGGCCGACAACTGAGCCGCGTGATTCATGCGGCGACGGGATGCCACATTGGCGTCCGACTGGTTCTGAAGCGTTTGCAACTGGTTGCCCTGTGCGAATTTGTGCAGTGCGTTGTGCTCCACCTCCTGCCGTCGACGTTCGAGTTGGATCTTGTCGACATGACGTGCTGTCACGCGCGTGTTCACCGGGTACGGGAACGCCATGATACCAGGGAATGGGAGAAGGCGCGGAGTTTCAGAGCTGTATAGTAGTGGCGCACGGCGACTTTCAAGAACGACACGCGGGAGTTACGACAACTTGTGTATTTCCATCACTACAGAATCCTACAGACACTATCCTCGAAAACCACTGGTGTACTTGGACGGCTCACTGACGGAGCTGGACGTGGACCTGCTCCGCTGCGTACTGGTTCGGCTGGGTTTCCGTGGATTACGGATGGACGCGCTGTGCTGGTAGTAGATAATGGTGGCTTCCGTGCGGTCCTTGTCCTTCATGATCTCTTCCTCCTTGTTGTCGGCGAAGAAGCTCAGCGTGTACCCTACGAGCGTCAGCATGCAACCGAGCTGCGCCAGTGCACGCACCTGGTGCACTGCGATATCTTTCTCTACCAAGCACAGTATTAGCGCGTCATCTGAGTCTCCCAGACGGAAAGAACCAACCGGTTCAAGCTTACCATAATCCCAGAGCTTGGTGTACACATCGTCGAGCCGCATGGTCGAGCTGCAGTAATTCTCCCCGAGCTTCAGAGCAACACACTGTAACTCTAGTCAGTTCACATTCCAGCAGCTCTATTGAGTGCACGTCTACCTCTTTTATAGTGAGATGCGGAGCCTTGACACCATTGTACAGCACAGGCAGATACACCAGCACGCACATGGAGTAGAGAGCCACACACGACAGCTCGATGAGGAAACCACGCTTGACAGCTTGCAGCTCGCCCAGTTTGATCCGAGAGACGCTGCGCGGGCCATACCGGTCTGTGATGAATACGCCGGCGTCCATCTCAGCGCGCTTCACTAGGAAGATCCGATAGTTCAAGTATGTCTACCAAAACAGGTCAGCTAGATGGCCACAAAGAAGCAGACACTGCTGCGTACATTAGTAAACATGGCCACTGTCTCGCAGAGGAGAAACCCGAAGGCAGAGTTATAGTGCAGTGCCGGCGAGGCGTTAAAGGAAGCGAACACGGGGAGCCCGAAGGCGCCCACGACGCCGAAGATGCAGCTCACGAACGACAGCGAGTTCAGGCCGCGCGAGATCTGGCCGTTCTCCAGGCTCTGCTGCAGGTATCGCTGCTTGTACTCGTGATTGAAGCTCCACGTGAGTCCAAGCAGCACGGCCACGATGTTGAGGCCCAAGAAGAGTACGTACGAGCCGGGCGGATCTGTGTCAACGCTAACGTGAGGTGAAGAGTATCAAGCCATCGGCTGGTCGAACTCACCACGCCCCAAGTCCGAGAGGAACGGCCAGGCCAACCCGCCTACGTACACGCGGTTGGCTCGCGCGATAGAAAACGCGATGGCCACCGTCATTAACGCCGTGAAGGCCATGGCCAGCGCCGCGACGGCGCGTAAGCGACTCATATGAAGATCCGGTTAATGACCTTTCAAGATCCGATCCCCATGCATACAAAAATCAAGTCACAAGTTGAAGTGGAACAGATGCCCCACGCGTAACAATCATGTTGTGTATACGGCATAAAAACTCTACTCCTCCTTAGCACTGCACGTTGCTCGGTCCGCCCTGGCACTTGCCAATGTTCGTAGCGTTAACCGCGACGTTCTTGAACTCCCAGTTGGACACCACGGCCGGGTTGGCTACAATATCGTACAGGTTCGTGGCCGAGCCGAAAAGGCCGTCGATCTTGATGTTGGTGATGTTGACCAGACTGGAGGGGATGCCGGAGTACCCGCCCTTGGTTTTGTTGTAGTCCGAGTGCATGACAATAGCGTGCTTGACGTTGACAAGCCTGTTGTTGGTGTAGGTGACGTTGGTCACCAGTCCCTTGAGGCCAATGATGGTCTTGATACGGATGCCGTTTGTGCTGTTCACGATCGTGTTGTCCTTGACCAGCAGACCAGAGACGGTCGTATTGACGTTCTGCTCTGGGCCACCGAGCGAGCCGATGGAAATACCGTGCGAGCCGCTGCAGTAGTTGTTGCTAAAGACCGTGTTCGAGCTGGACTGCATGGCCAGGCAGTCGTCCTGGTTGTACACTCGGTTGTTAGTGATGGTCACGTGGTTGTTTCTGCTCAGGTCGAAGCCGTCCGTGTTCTTGGCGCTGCCGTTGCCTGCACGAGAGTCGATCGTGAGCTCAGAGATCGTCGTGTAGTTTGAACTGAGGATGCTGAAGGTGCGGAACGGCATGTTCTTAATGGTGAAGCCCGACAGCTTCGAGTTGGCAACTCTGCTGAGGCGGAAGAACACCGGACGAGTGATGTTCTGACCCTGCGGCCAGTACCACGCGCCCTGGCCATCGAGCGTGCCAGGCCCGGTCACAGTGAGGTCATTTCCCGTGAGCTTAATAAGCGGACCTGCCCACAGCTACGCGATAAGAGTTAGACGCTATATTAGAGATAAATTGTGTGTTCTTACCTTCGGCCCGAAGGTCGACGTTCCCTGGAACTTGATGTTGGCACCGTCCGTGACATTGGTAAGGTCAAGCATTACACCAGCAGGCACCGACAACGAGTCGATGACAATGGTGCTGCATTGCGAGACATCGGTGCCCTCTGTGTAGTTGCCGGTTAGCGTGCAGGTGTCGTCCTGGTCCACCTGGTACGGAGAATCTTGACCAACCTGACTTGCAGGAGAAACCTGCCCCACCTCGTAGTCCTGGTTTTCTTGAGACTGTTGGACGACTTCACTTTGATCCACGTCGTCTCCGTTGACCATAGCAGCCACGAGGGCGAGAATGGCGAGAGTGGACTTGAAGAGCTTCATTGTTGGTGTGAAGACGCTTGCAATGGAAATGGGCTCTTGCTTACCACGAGGTAATTTGAAGAATGAGCTGAGCCCGCGTTGGTATCACGGGGCCTATCCTGATTATTTTCTCGGTGATAGAATGAATTAAAACGAGTATTAAAGTACTAGTAGGTAACTCACAAGGTTTATGGTCAATATTACCGTCACGCCACTTGCCTGTTTTCCACATGGGATACAGCAAATCGGACAAAATTCGTGGCCTAAATACTCAGCTTGTTAACGGGACGGCGACGAGGTTGCTTTTTGAAGGTCGGACCGTCTAAACCAGTCGTCCTGGTCGTGAACATGATGATTGTCCCGTCGTCGCGACGTTCGTGAGGTGGGGACAATAGCAATGTCAGTAGAGTCTTTGAGACCCTTCAACGTACGACACCATACGAATCTCGGGCACCAAAACAAACAGCGGATGCCCCGGCTCCAGTGGAACCGTCACCGTCCGTCGTATGTAGATAGGTTCATTTACTAGGCACAATGTTCTTGCGCTCCACGTTGCTTCACGGATGTACTAGGAAAATATGAATCATCCTTTAGGAGCCAAGAGATTGACAATTCTTTTTCATTTCTTATTGCCACCAGTTCGTTGTGTTCCGTTGGCCAATGCGAAAATTCTTTAGCCCCTCTTTGGCCCGGAATTTGGACACCCATGGCATGATTGTTTACGGCAAAAACCCATGGATACATGCTCGAAAGGGGTTCGTTGCATTAGCACTGTACGTTGCTCGGTCCGCCATTGCATTGACCGACGTTCGTGGCGTTCACGGCGATGTTATTGAATTCCCAGTTGGACACCACGTCCGGGTTCACCACAACGTCGTAGAGGTTCGTTGCGGATCCAGACAGCCCGTCGATCTTGATGTTCGTGATGTTAACAAGGCTAGTGGGAATCCCAGAGTACCCGCCCTTGGTTTTGTTGTAGTCTGAATGCATGACAATTGCATTCTTGACGTTGACCAGCTTGTTGTCAATGTACGAAGCGTCCGTAACCAACCCCTGAAGTCCGATGATAGTCTTGATTCGGATACCGTTATCACTATTCACGATCGTGTTGCCCTTGACCAGAAGACCTGCTACTGTGGTTGACGAGTCCTGCTTGTCACCACCCAAAGAGCCGATCGAAATACCGTGACCACCGCTACAGTAGTTGTTACTGAAGACCGTGTTCGTACTGGACTGCATGGCAAGACAGTCATCCTGGTTGTAGATCCGGTTGCCAGTGATGGTGAAGTGGTCATTCTTGCTGAGATCAAAGCCGTCCGTGTTCTTCGCGATGCCGTTACCCGCGGTGGAGTTCAGCGTGAGTCCAGTGATGGTCGTGTAGTTCGAGTTGCCAATACTGAAGGTGCGGTAGGGAACGTTGATTAAGTTGAATCCCGAGAGCGTCGAGTTGATGACGCGATTCATTTTGAAGAAGACGGGCTTAGTGACGTTTTGTCCGTGCGGCCAATACCAGGATCCCTGGCCATCCAGAGTGCCGGGACCGGTGACTGAGAGGTCGGTTCCCTTTAGCTTCAAAAGCGGGCCATCCCAAAGCTGCAATAGCAATGATAAAAAGTGGATTAGAGACGAACAACTGTTCAATGGACGGCACAGACGTACCTTTTGGCCGAATGTCGTGGTGCCCTGGAAATGAATGTGAGCACCACTCGTCAAGTTGGACAGGTCGAGCGTCACACCAGCGGGCACGGAAAGCGAGTCAATGATAACAGTGTTGCAATGCGAGACGTTGGTACCCTGCACGTAGCTACCAGACAGCGTACAGCCGTTATCTTGCTGCACCGGGTCCACCTGACTCGGGGAATCATCGCTCACTTGGCTCGCCGGAGACACCTGGCCCACCTCGCTCGCCTCAGATTGCTGGGTGTAGTCGTTTTGGTAAACGTCGAACCCGTTTACTGCAGCAACGAGGAGGGCGACAACGGCGAAAGAGTGCGCGAAGATCTTCATATTTGACGGAGACGAGTGCTGATTTCTTCAAGAGGAAGCAAATTGATGAATGAGACGGGTAAGACTCTGAGAACGGACACGGATACCGAGAGGCAAGCTGTGGTTCCCCATGGATCCTAAGCAGACACCCTTGTGCTGCGGTGGTCGAGTAGGATGAACCTTCGGGCGCTCGACACCAACGCCATTTGCCTGCTTTCCACATGGCGGACAGCAAATCGCTCCAAATTGGTGGGCCGAAGGCACCCCGAAGGATGAACAGGAGTGCTATTGTGACTGATGATTGAACCTCGGATCGTCTCAAACTCAATTGTCGTCGCATTGCTCCACGCGAACAGTACATGCTCACGGACGAACCGCGTGATGGCGATGACAATTATCATAGCTTTCTTTTTTTTAAATACATTTTGGCCGTGATCGGTGGTTGTTAAAGGCAATAATTTAGCAGCAACAGAAGACTTCTATAATACTTGCCTCCAGCTCTCACACAAGGCTCCGGCTTGTGAGCACAATCGCGTAATGGTGGTGGCTCCTTCAGTTACCACCTTCGAAAAACTAGGATTCAAATAGCACCTACAAATGGATGCATGACAAAAACAAGAAGAGTGTGCGTTTGAAGGCTACATGACCTACCTTGTCTTTGTTACTGTATTTGCGGTCAATACTGTACCCTCCATTACAGTAGTAAAGAAAACAACCAATTCTTTTTGGAGCTGAAATATTATTTGGATACAACCCAGGACAATAGACAAAGCATCCTCGGACAAAGCATGCACATGTACATCAAATTTATCTTGGTTGACATGAAAATGGTCCATATCACATGGATCTAACACACAAGTAACACCACTGGCACAGTACAGTAGTTTGCAGCGTCCTTTAGCATGTGATGGAGCTCGGTTGGCCGCTGCACGAGCCCTTCGACGACGCACTCACCGTGACGCCCGAGAACGTCCAGTCCGACACCACATTCGCGTTGGCCACGACGTCGTACAGGTTGGTGGCCGTACCCGACAGACCCGAGATTGTCACGCCCTGGATGGCCACCTCGCTAGTGGCCGAACCTGTGTAGCCTCCCTTGGACTTGCTGTAGTCTGAGTGGATCACGATGGCGTTCTTGACGTTCGACAGTTTGTTGTTAGTGTACTTGACGTTGGAGACGAGACCCTTGAGACCGATGATCGTCTTGATGCGGATACCATTAACGCTGTTGATGATACTGTTGCCAGTCACCGTGAGACCCGAGACAGTGTCAGATGACGTGACGGAGTCTCCGCCCAGCGAGCCGATCGAAATGCCGTGGCCGCCGCTGCAGTAGTTGTTACTGAAGACGGTGTTGGTGCTGGACTGCATGGCGAGACAGTCGTCCTGGTTGTAGATCTTGTTGCCGGTGATGGTGACGCCGTCGTTTCGGCTGAGGTCGAAGCCGTCCGTGTTCTTAGCGGTCCCGTCACCAGCGCTGGAGTCGAGCATGAGTCCACTGATGGTGGTTTTCTCGGAGTTGAGGATACTGAAGGTGCGGAAGGGAGAATTCTTGAGCGTGAAACCCGAGAGCGTGGAACCCGTGACGGCGTGAAGACGGAAGAAGACGGGGCGACTGATGGACGTGCCCTGCTTCCAGTACCAGGCACCCTGGCCGTCGAGTGTGCCGGACCCCTTGACAGTAAGATCACTTCCGCTTAGAAGCACGAGCGGGCCTTCCCACGTCTTCGTCCCGAAGGTGGTGGTACCGGTAAACTCGATGGTGGCTCCGCTCTTCGTCTTGGTCAAGTCAAGCGTGACTCCGGCCGGAACGGTGAGCGAATCGATGATGACGGCGGCACAAGACGAGATGTCGGTGCCGGACTTGTAGGTGCCGGTGAGGGTGCAGCCGCTGCTGGCAGTGACGGTGCCGGTCGGTGACCCGGCGCCACCAGCACTGCTGGCATAGCTGCTTTGCTGTTGCTGTTGGGTGCTGCTGCCACTACTTGTGGTGCTGGTTTGCGTTTGCTGCTGAGCATTGTTGCTACCACTATTCGTGCTTTGTTGCTGTTGCTGTTGCTGTTGCTGTTGCTGTTGCTGTTGCTGTTGCTGTTGTTGCTGCTGCTGTTGATTGTTACTACCACTACTGGTGGCGCTGTTTTGCACTTGGTGATGCTTGTGGTGCTTGCTTTCCGCTTCCTGGCGCAGCATCGTCGAACCGTCAGTGGTGGCAGCGAGTAGCGCGAATGCGGCAAATGCAGCGGAGAGAAGCTTCATGGCGACGAGTGGATGCAGCGGTGGCTGTGTTGGTGTTGCTCCGTTGGAGACAAATTGGTAAGTGAGTCTCGGTGAGAGTCTCGCCGCGGGACCATCGTAGTCTAGTGGATCTGTCGGTGCCTGACTTAGCCACGGATATTTGTAAATTTGAGACGGGCTCTCATTGGTACAGCATGCTGTTCGAACGTCGTCTGGATCATCACATGTTGCTGGTCTTCTTTAGCGGCGCCTGAACCAGATGGACGGTTATCAGCGACTCGCTAGTGGTGGACACAATCAAACGTATCCTTTCTTGTGTGCGTGAACCCAACGACGATGTGATCACAGCGCCACAAACGAGCACATCGAAGCAGTTCGATGAAGGTAACAAGGAGATGTACGATCTACGATACCCGAACGGCTCGAGCTATTAAATATATTAATGTGTATCCTCACATTGTGGTAGTCGTAACTGCGTCACCAAGTCAAGAGCATGGAGACTGCAATACGCTATCGGTCACTTTCGGTGGTTTCTTAAAAGCAGGCAGATGTTCGAGCGTTGTCGCGGATACGCGATTGCAATATGGCGGCTTGACTTGGCCACACGAATTTGTTGAGGAGACTAACACACACTGTGACTGGGGCACTCCATGCTGCGCCCGGCACACGGTCTTCAAGGAACTATGGGACGCACGCATTTCGGCAACGGTTGGCACGGGAAATGCTTTCCAGAACGCATGGCTTTGGTGACTATAGCTGGTCGTTGTCTGGCCGTGTTGTTCGCTAGTAGCCGATGCACGCTGTCAAATCGTCGCGATCATGACCCACCAGAAGGTGGACACTTAGATCTCCCGCGACGAGATTCCAGCGAGTTGGTACGCCAACTTAAATATAGATGACAAGTTTTGGTAAAGCACAGTGATCGTCAAGTGGACGGTCAACCACATCGACATACCACCTGTCGTTTCTGGTAAACATGTGTTAACAAAGTTGAAGTTGAAATAACTTTTGCATATTCAAAAGGAAAAAAAAACGAGCAGAAGACACAAAAACAAAACTGGAGGGGGCCCTCGAGGACGAAACACCTAAAGAAAACAGGAAAGAGCTTAAAAAACGCGAAAAAACTTGCAAGCAAATTCACCACAGATGGACAAAATCGTAAAGACGAAATCAAACCACACCGAAATAAACCACACACAAAAGTGTAGGAAGCAACAAAGCCCACAAAATAACTGACAACCCCAACATCAAAAACGCAAAAAAAAGTCAACTTTGTTAACACATGTTTACCAGAAACGACAGGTGGTATGTCGATGTGGTTGACCGTCCACTTGACGATCACTGTGCTTTACCAAAACTTGTCATCTATATTTAAGTTGGCGTACCAACTCGCTGGAATCTCGTCGCGGGAGATCTAAGTGTCCACCTTCTGGTGGGTCATGATCGCGACGATTTGACAGCGTGCATCTGCTACTAGCGAACAACACGGCCAGACAACGACCAGCTATAGTCACCAAAGCCATGCGTTCTGGAAAGCATTTCCCGAGCCAACCGTTGCCGTAATGCGTGCGTCCCATAGTTCCTTGAAGACCGTGTGCCGGGCGCAGCATGGAGTGCCCCAGTCACAGTGTGTGTTAGTCTCCTCAACAAATTCGTGTGGCCAAGTCAAGCCGCCATATTGCAATCGCGTATCCGCGACAACGCTCGAACATCTGCCTGCTTTTAAGAAACCACCGAAAGTGACCGATAGCGTATTGCAGTCTCCATGCTCTTGACTTGGTGACGCAGTTACGACTACCACAATGTGAGGATACACATTAATATATTTAATAGCTCGAGCCGTTCGGGTATCGTAGATCGTACATCTCCTTGTTACCTTCATCGAACTGCTTCGATGTGCTCGTTTGTGGCGCTGTGATCACATCGTCGTTGGGTTCACGCACACAAGAAAGGATACGTTTGATTGTGTCCACCACTAGCGAGTCGCTGATAACCGTCCATCTGGTTCAGGCGCCGCTAAAGAAGACCAGCAACATGTGATGATCCAGACGACGTTCGAACAGCATGCTGTACCAATGAGAGCCCGTCTCAAATTTACAAATATCCGTGGCTAAGTCAGGCACCGACAGATCCACTAGACTACGATGGTCCCGCGGCGAGACTCTCACCGAGACTCACTTACCAATTTGTCTCCAACGGAGCAACACCAACACAGCCACCGCTGCATCCACTCGTCGCCATGAAGCTTCTCTCCGCTGCATTTGCCGCATTCGCGCTACTCGCTGCCACCACTGACGGTTCGACGATGCTGCGCCAGGAAGCGGAAAACAAGCACCACAAGCATCACCAAGTGCAAAACAGCGCCACCAGTAGTGGTAGTAACAATCAACAGCAGCAGCAACAACAGCAACAGCAACAGCAACAAAGCACGAATAGTGGTAGCAACAATGCTCAGCAGCAAACGCAAACCAGCACCACAAGTAGTGGCAGCAGCACCCAACAGCAACAGCAAAGCAGCTATGCCAGCAGTGCTGGTGGCGCCGGGTCACCGACCGGCACCGTCACTGCCAGCAGCGGCTGCACCCTCACCGGCACCTACAAGTCCGGCACCGACATCTCGTCTTGTGCCGCCGTCATCATCGATTCGCTCACCGTTCCGGCCGGAGTCACGCTTGACTTGACCAAGACGAAGAGCGGAGCCACCATCGAGTTTACCGGTACCACCACCTTCGGGACGAAGACGTGGGAAGGCCCGCTCGTGCTTCTAAGCGGAAGTGATCTTACTGTCAAGGGGTCCGGCACACTCGACGGCCAGGGTGCCTGGTACTGGAAGCAGGGCACGTCCATCAGTCGCCCCGTCTTCTTCCGTCTTCACGCCGTCACGGGTTCCACGCTCTCGGGTTTCACGCTCAAGAATTCTCCCTTCCGCACCTTCAGTATCCTCAACTCCGAGAAAACCACCATCAGTGGACTCATGCTCGACTCCAGCGCTGGTGACGGGACCGCTAAGAACACGGACGGCTTCGACCTCAGCCGAAACGACGGCGTCACCATCACCGGCAACAAGATCTACAACCAGGACGACTGTCTCGCCATGCAGTCCAGCACCAACACCGTCTTCAGTAACAACTACTGCAGCGGCGGCCACGGCATTTCGATCGGCTCGCTGGGCGGAGACTCCGTCACGTCATCTGACACTGTCTCGGGTCTCACGGTGACTGGCAACAGTATCATCAACAGCGTTAATGGTATCCGCATCAAGACGATCATCGGTCTCAAGGGTCTCGTCTCCAACGTCAAGTACACTAACAACAAACTGTCGAACGTCAAGAACGCCATCGTGATCCACTCAGACTACAGCAAGTCCAAGGGAGGCTACACAGGTTCGGCCACTAGCGAGGTGGCCATCCAGGGCGTGACAATCTCGGGTCTGTCGGGTACGGCCACCAACCTGTACGACGTCGTGGCCAACGCGAATGTGGTGTCGGACTGGACGTTCTCGGGCGTCACGGTGAGTGCGTCGTCGAAGGGCTCGTGCAGCGGCCAACCGAGCTCCATCACATGCTAAAGGACGCTGCAAACTACTGTACTGTGCCAGTGGTGTTACTTGTGTGTGTTAGATCCATGTGATATGGACCATTTTCATGTCAACCAAGATAAATTTGATGTACATGTGCATGCTTTGTCCGAGGATGCTTTGTCTATTGTCCTGGGTTGTATCCAAATAATATCTCAGCTCCAAAAAGAATTGGTTGTTTTCTTTACTACTGTAATGGAGGGTACAGTATTCACCGCAAATACAGTAACAAAGACAAGGTAGGTCATGTAGCCTTCAAACGCACACTCTTCTTGTTTTTGTCATGCATCCATTTGTAGGTGCTATTCGAATCCTAGTTTTTCGAAGGTGGTAACTGAAGGAGCCACCACCATTACGCGATTGTGCTCACAAGCCGGAGCCTTGTGTGAGAGCTGGAGGCAAGTATTATAGAAGTCTTCTGTTGCTGCTAAATTATTGCCTTTAACAACCACCGATCACGGCCAAAATGTATTTAAAAAAAGAAAGCTATGATAATTGTCATCGCCATCACGCGGTTCGTCCGTGAGCATGTACTGTTCGCGTGGAGCAATGCGACGACAATTGAGTTTGAGACGATCCGAGGTTCAATCATCAGTCACAATAGCACTCCTGTTCATCCTTCGGGGTGCCTTCGGCCCACCAATTTGGAGCGATTTGCTGTCCGCCATGTGGAAAGCAGGCAAATGGCGTTGGTGTCGAGCGCCCGAAGGTTCATCCTACTCGACCACCGCAGCACAAGGGTGTCTGCTTAGGATCCATGGGGAACCACAGCTTGCCTCTCGGTATCCGTGTCCGTTCTCAGACAGAGGATGATGAAGCTGGTAAGGCTTCCCGCTCTAGGAGCTGCGAGAAACTCTGCGCGAATTTGAATCTTTTGCAGCTACCGATTGCAGCGAAGAAACTCCAAGCTCGGAGAAGTTGGTCACAAATCTGCAAAACAGTCAACTACATTCTTTTCGAAAAGTAAAGTACTTGACGCTGAAGCAGATCACCAGTCCTCAACTCAAGACTTGGATCGATTAGTTACCTGCTAAGAATCCTCACGCAGATACGGTACTTGTCAATACTAAGCGTTACATGTACTATGAAGGACGACTCTGGCATTGGAGGAAATAGAAAAACCAAAAATAGATTTAGCTACTGAATGAAATTTCGCTTAGATTTCGGAGCAGGCGGCTTTTCTCCGCAGTGAAGGCACTACAAGCGACGCACCCGATTGCTCTTCAGCATCCATTCCAGTATAATTAAGAGATTCCCCGTGCTTGGCACGGCACTAGTCTGAGTCGATGTCACTGACCACAGTATATCCGGTCGCAGAAGCCCCAAGATTCGTGGCGACCCCAGCAACACAGTTAATAATGGAGAACACCGCTGCACTTATCACAGTGAGCAATTGGGCGCTCAAAGATGTCGATGGGTCCGAAGAGATGT
>NW_008649034.1:85130-85430 GCF_000247585.1 Phytophthora nicotianae INRA-310
GACCCCAGCAACACAGTTAATAATGGAGAACACCGCTGCACTTATCACAGTGAGCAATTGGGCGCTCAAAGATGTCGATGGGTCCGAAGAGATGTATCTTCATTTAAAATGCAAGGGCTATACATGGAAGGAGGTGTCTGTTGATAGCACGAAAGTGGGCGTGATCGCATCGACCGATGTTTCAATAACAGTTTACGAGCTACTCCCTCGTAGTGTCTATCGAAACGTCGAGAACACCAATCTACACGTGCAATTGACGCCATCGCCATACTTCTCTGGGTCCATCGACTGCAGCCTGGT
>NW_008649034.1:85924-103953 GCF_000247585.1 Phytophthora nicotianae INRA-310
AGCTGTGGGCGTGGCAGTCGTTGCGGAGGCGACGGTGCCTCTTGTTTCGATTGCGACGACTAGCTTCACAGCAGTGGAAAACGGTGTGATCGTATGTGACTCGGTGGCGGCGTCTTTGGTTGATACGGACGGGTCGGAGGCGTTGTTTCTGGTCATGGATCTCGGTTCGTACGAGCAATACGTGACATCAGTGATGTGGCGATCGGATACGACGGTGGTGGCATTCTCAAAGAATGAGGATGGTTTGGTTCCTACCATGGAATATGGCAGTCCTTCGCAGCGGATTGTGGCCGCTGGAGCTGGTCGTATGGAGATGCGTGGCACTGTGGAGGTCGGACTGGTAGCAGGGTACAGTGGTGACCTGGGTTTCATGATATGGAGTGCGTCCGTCGAAACTGCGTACCTTACTAGTGGCATTTTCACAAATGCTGCCGTCGCGAAGTCATTGCCAAAGTCGATCATTGTTTCTGTTGCGCCTGTAACCAATATGCCTGTAACCAATACGCCGGTGCCATCGACCACGGTTTATCCGGTTGCAGAAGCCCCGAGATTCGTGGCAACCACAGCCGAGCCGTTAACTATGGAAAATGCCGCCGCATTTATCACGGTGAGCAATTGGGCACTCGAAGATGTTGATGGGTCCGAAGAGATGTATCTCCGTCTGCGATGCAACGCCAATACGTGGAAGACGGTATCTGTTGATGGTACGGAAGTGGGCATGATTGTGACAACGGATGTCTCTACAACGGTTTACGAGCTACTCCCTCCTGGTGTCTATCGAAACGAGGGAAGCACCGATCTACACGTGCAATTAACCCCGCCGTCATATTTTTCTGGACCCATCGACTGCAGCCTGGTAGCGCACTCCATTGATCGCATCGGCCTTCTCGTCTCGGAAGACACCTACGAGACGGCTGTGAGCGTGGCAGTCGTTGCGGAGGCAACGGTGCCTCTTGTTTCGATTGCGACGACTAGCTTCACAGCAGTGGAAAACGGTGTGATCGTGTGCGACTCGGTGGCAGCGTCTTTGGTTGACACAGACGGGTCAGAGACGTTGTTCCTGGTCATGGATCTCGGGACGTACGAGCAATACGTGACATCAGTGATGTGGCGATCGGATACGACGGTGGTGGCATTCTCAACGAGAGCGGACGGTGTGTTTCTTAGAACGGAATACGGTAGCACTTCGCAGCGGATTGTGGCTGCTGGAGCTGGTCGTATGGAGATGCGGGGCAGTTTGGAGATCGGACTGGTAGCAGGATATAGCGGTGACCTGCGGTTCACGATATGGAGTGCGTCTATCGAAACGGTGTACCTCTCTAGTGGTATTTTCACCAAAGCTACGGTCGCGAGGGCGTCGCCAATCTCGATTGATGTCTCTGTCTTACCTGTAGCGAATACACCTATGCTGGATGCCAAGGTCGTGCAACGAGTGGCTCGTTTAGGTGCAGCAGTTGTGCTGTCAATTGGCACCATCTCTTTGCGGGACTTGGATGGATCAGAGGAGCTATCAGTCGAGCTGATAGCGGATGTTAAGTCGGACGCAGTGACCGTATTTTTCGACGGACGAGTGCTCCAGGCCAAGCTCGAATCGAGCCCAACGTTATCATCATTTAAAAACGAGGTGTCTACACCGCATGCTGTCTACGCACTACCCGTACGGACGTCCACGGACGGCATCATGGATGCCGAGATTATGATAGTAGCAGTGGATGCACTGCTCACAGGCATGTTCAGTGTCTTCCTCACGGCAACATCCCGCGAGCTTTACTACACGAGCACGTCGAGTGCTACTACAGCTTCAGTAGTAATGTCGGCTGTGGTGGGGTGGGTGGCGGAACCTACTGTTTACTACGGCAAGCCGCTGGACTTTTGGTTTGAAGGACACGAAGACACAGCCATGTCCATCCCACTGAGCAGCGTTCGTGAGAGACTGTTGGTCGATGTCCGATTGAGCGACGCTAGTGCAATAGTGTACAGCCACTGTCGACTTGCATGGGATAAAGGTCGAGTTCAGGCGGTGTTTGTAGACGATGAGAGAGTGCCGGTACCTGTTTCCATTGCCGGCAGCTTCGGCTCACTGGTGTTTGCAGAGTACCAGGAGTTTGCGTTCGACACATCGGAGAACTTAAGTGTGGTTCCAGTCCAGGGATACTCTGGTCAAGTGGCCGTCTCTCTGGTAGTTCACGCATACGCGCCTACGTTGGGCCAAGTGTATATGCTTACGGCTACATTCCGGATATCAACGCTTCCGATGGCAGCTAGCCGCTTCTTCTCAGCGATGCCGAACGGGTCAGCACCCATCCACTTCGGGTTCAACCACGAACTGGATGTGGTGGTGAGCGAGGGTGTCGCATCGACTGGGGACACAGAAGTAGTGTCGCTCCGTGCTGTAATGAACGACCCTGGTGCCGCTGTGGTAGCGCAAGACTCGCCGTTCTGGAGGTCCGAACTTACTGCTATCAACGGTGATCCGTGGACTCCGAATACCGTGTTCATGCTGGACGACGGGAGTGAGTCTTTAAACAGCACCTTGACTATTTCACCTCCTCGGAATTTCATCGGCAGCTTACCCTTGACTTTACAGTCAGTGGCAGCGACGAGCAACTTGGTTCCGTCCGAGCTTGTAGCCGGTGTGACAGTGACCGAAGCAAATGGGCTGGAACACGCATGGATGACGATCTTATCGACATCTATCGTGGACATCGTTCTGCCAACGCAGTGGAACCACGCTCAATCCCCTCGGTTCAGTGTGATGAATGCGGGCGAAAACGTGTACGAAGACGAATTGGGTGTTCTGTGGATCTCGGAGCTGTCGGTGACAGAGCTGGATGCCACGGCTCCAGATGTTAATGTTTCTTTAGAGATACTACTACCAGAGAATTGCAACCTGTCCGTGTCTATGGATACTTCGACAATGTTGGCAAGTGGAAGTCAGACGGTAGACGGTATGGTATACACGGTGCTGCCAGCTCCTGTGACTTCGCAGGCTGTATACTTCGCCGCTGGGTCGACGCACCCGACACACGTGATAGCGTTTCTCCGCGCGACTGTGTTTGCATTCAGCAGCTGGAACTGGACGTCGATCCCGGTGAGTTTGCACTTCTTGACGGTCGCAGAGAAGCCGACGTTGTCGATTGCGACGACGAACATGTCGATCACTGAGGACGGGGTATTTTCCGGGATCATTACGGTGATGCCAACGAAGGCAGATCTGTACTACCGCATTCAAGCGTTTTACCCGTCCAATTATATTTCTCAAGTGGCTAATGCTAGCTCAAGCACGAGCTGGTCTACAGGTGCTGGAGTCTCTGGTCATTTGCTATCGTCGTTTTCGACACAATTGGGGTCTGGAGTAGGCAATTCTACGACGATTGCTTTGTCACTGGTACCTGTGCCGAAGATTTCTGGAAATTTGATGGTGGATATAGTGGTGGTGACGTCGACAGTGGATGTGGCCGATGATTTATTTACGTCTGACTGCTATCTGCGTGTCATCAATAGTTTGGACTTATTCGGGTGTCTTCCCTTTGTTCAGTGGAAGTCGTTGGCCGTGACGTCCCAGCCGATTCCTCTCGTAATTTATCCGGTTGCGGAAGCACCGAGACTGGTCGTGACGCCCTCCGTTCTATCAATCACTGAGAATGGCGAAGCTTCTGTTACACTGAGCAACTGGACTTTGCCAGACATCGATGGATCTGAGAGAATGGATCTCCGACTCCGGTGCACGAACACCGCGTGGCAAATGGTGTTTGTCAACGACGTTTTATGCCACGCATTAGTACACGATGCAGATATGACCACCACTTTTGATATACTGCCACTTAATGTGTATCGAAGCGATGGAAGCGCCGAACTGAGTGTCCAACTAAGTCCCCCGTCTTTCTTCTCTGGGTCCATTGACTGCACCCTTGTGGCGCACGCTATTGATCGCAGCGATGAGTTCGTCTCGGAAAATACATATGAGGCGGCGGTGACCGCGACAGTCATTGCCGAGGCGACGGAGCCTCTATTCTCAATAGCAACAAGAAGTTTCACGGCAGTGGAAGATGGTGTGATAGTGTGTGACTCGGTAGCAGCATCACTGCAGGATACGGATGGATCTGAGGCGTTGTTTTTGGTCGTGGATTTGGGAGATTACGAGAAGTACGTGACTTGGATAACGTGGCGATCAGATGAAGTGGTGATGGCGTTCTCAACGGAAGCAGATGATGTGGTTCCTACAATAGTATACGACAAGCCATCGCAGTGGATTGTGGCAGCTGGAACTGGTCGTGTGGAGATGCGTGGCAGTGTGGAGATCGGACTAGTTACAGGGTACAGCGAAGAGATAAACTTCAGCATGTGGAGTGTAGCGGCTGAGAAGGTATATTTGGTTTCGAGTGTGGCTTCGGATGTAGCTGTTGCACGGGCGTTACCACTTGAAATTACTGTTACTATCAGTCCGATATGCCACGTAGCTACTGTGGAGTTGAGCCCAGTATCGGCAGTGACGAAGCCGTTAATTGCTGTCCCGATTCAAGTGATTGCATCTACTATCGACACGGATGGCTCTGAGATCATAGCAGCACAAGTATCTGTTAATCGTTCGGCAGTGTTGAGTCTCTATGGAACAAACTCGTCGGAGAATTGGCTCACAGATTCCGATACAGTCACGCTTCCTCCAGTATCAACCCAGAGCGTTTTCCGTGTGGATCAGACGTTTGCGGTCGTCCCACGAGCTGATTTCGTGGGATTCTTTACGGTCAACGTGACAATTAAGACAACAGAGTTGGCGACTGGAGAAGCCACGCTCAATTCCGTATTTACAACACTTTTAGTGATTCCAGTGGACCCCGTTATCCGTGTGAATACCTTATCTCATGGGTATTGGAACGAATTCGTCCAGCTGCCGTTCCAGAGACTCGATATACAACAGGAAGATGTCAGTCGTGAAAATCTACTGCTTTACGCGGAGAATAGGACTCAGATCGCAGACGTTTACGCTGGCATCAAGCGGTTGGTACCAGTTAAGCTAGGGGCCGTCGACGTCTACGTGGTCCCCTACACTCTACGCGATGTGGTTAGCGTACGACCGCGTCAGTATTGGTACGGGTACATGAAACTATTCGCTATCATGACGACCGTGGCGTTCGATATCGACTCGACATCTAGTCAAACGGCGTACCAAGGCACTGGAAACGGTATTGCGATCATAGATTTACCCGTGACAATCCACCCGCGACCGGTCTCGCCGTCATACAGTCTTGTTTCATCGTCTGATGTTGCAGTGTCCGGGAAGATTATTTTTCTGATGTTTAACAGTGTTCTTCCGTACGACGCATGGGGCAGTTCGACCGGAGATATGGCGACTCAATTGGCACTCACTCCTTTGCGTATCATGGACGCTGTATTGGTTAACCGGTCGGTGGTTGCGAGTAACGCAGCCGTACGTGGAGTCGGAGAGTATGGAGTATACTCGATGAGTAACAGTTGTGGTGAAACACACGTACACGTTATCGTGGATACGGTATCTTACTACACTGGGACACTCTTAACGACTGTGGTAACTAACACCTCGGACGTGCTTCGACAGACGACAGTAACAAACGTTTCTAACAGCAAAGTGGAGCTGATTGGAGAAGCTGAACGAGGAACGCTGGGCTTTGGTAATGCCGTGCGTGTGTTCCACGTTGCAGACAACCAGAACGTGACGTTCCGTCTTGCAGACTTTGGATTGATGAGTGAACTGACTGATCTAGTGAGTGTACAAGTATTTATACCTGATAACGCCGTTGACGCTGTGGCTGTAGGATCGACGCAGTTAAGTGGGGAAAAGGAGGCACAGTGGGGTGCAACGATGAGCTTTGGAGATTTACGGTATGAACTTTACGGAGACAAGAGTCCTGTATGTTTACCTGCAGTTGAGCCGTGTCTACTTAACCGAATTGTGACGATATCACCACTTAAATATGCAACACAGACGTTCAACATTACCATGAGGATCACGTCCACAGTATCAGCGAACGACAATTCTTTTAGCTCACTGTCGACCGTCACTACCATCGCAAGATGCCGAGTGGTGGTGGCTCCTGTACCAAATGCCCCATTACTGGTGTTGAACAGTACAGCAGTGACGATGCTGGAGGACGTGGCTGGAGCGTTCATAATCGTTGAGGCTTCTACACCCGATCGAGATGGATCGGAGATAATTGAAGTGGAGATGAACTTCGACCCAATTTATCTCGACGCAGTTCTGGTGGATGGAGTGGCGGTAACGACGCCTACCGTCGCAGGCCCTATCGTGCTTATTCCTCGCCGTTATGCTGTCTTTAACATAGCAAATCGTATTGTATCTCTTGCCCCTCGTCGAAATTTGGCCGGGAACTTCACGGTTCAAGTCGCTGTCACGAGTACCGAACGATCAACAGGTGAGAGTAGTCGAGTCTCGACGAATGTAAATGTGAACATCGTTGCCGTCGCGGACGCGCCAGTGCTTCGTATCGGCACGTCGGATATTCGTGTGAACCAGAATACCTCCGCTGAGCTCAACATAACTTCAGTGGGTCTAACAGATGACGACAATTCCGAAACTCTTCGTCTTGTGGTGATCGATCCAAGTGGAAGAGCTCTCAAGACTGTAGAAGTGATCGGTGGCGAGCCGTTCGTGAAAGACAGTACTTCCAGTAAATTTGTGCTGACTTCAGTGCACCTTACAACTCTAACACTTCGACTCACTACGATTGGTACGTGGTTCGGCTCAACGCAGCTTCAGATCAACGCCGTATCCCGAGAGTCAAGTAACGGTAACGAGTTCACGACGTCGACTAACGTAACGTTTACGGTACACCCCGTGGCTGATACACCGACGCTTGTGGTGGAGAATACTCGTGGACAATTAAATAAGACGACTCGGATTGGTCTTTTGTCAGTGGGTATTCCAACTGATACAAAGTTAAACGCGACGTCGTTAACGGTGTATTTACTGCCACGATCGAGTGACGTTATAGAAGTAAAGTGGCAGTCCCAAGTGTTGTTATTAACTTTGGCAGATGTATCGCCTTCTGCAGTTTACAGACTCCCGTCGAACAGTACATTGCAACATCCTACGCTTACTGTAAGTACCGCCAAATGGGTGAGTTCGGTAAGCTTCGAGATGGTGGTCGTTTCATCAATTAGCGCATCTAGTACGATGCAGCGTGCGTCACAAGTTGTTACGGTGACATTCGGAGCGATTCAGCTATCCGCGACGAGTTTCAGCCTTACGAAAGGTACTTCGGGGACGCTATCGCTAACGATGCTTAGCGCGCCATTGAATCCCGTAACTGTAACTCTAAACAGTACTCTAACCGCAAAAGCAATTACTGTGCCCACGATGGCTACATTTACTACGACAGACTGGAATGTTACCAAGATCATCCAGATCCAAGCGTTGAATAACTATCTCGAAGACGCGAATGCTGTTGCTACGATCACTGGAACAACAACGTCGAATGATACAGTATACTCTGGCTACTCTATACCGAACGTAACTGTGGATGTTCTTAACGATGTCTCCGGCTTTGCTGTTTATCAGGGAAGCTCGAAAACTACTACTCCAGCATTAGTCGTCGCGGAGGGACGGGTCTTCACAGACACGTACAACATCATACTGCGAGCACAACCTAACGCAAATGTGTCAGTACTATTCACTGCTTCTCTTTCGATTCTTCTGGTATCTCCGACAAATATCACCTTCACAACAACAAACTGGAACGTCTCGAAAGCGATTACAGTGGCAGCGGACGATAATTTTGTGGTTGACGGTGATAGAACGGCGACGATATATTCTGCTGTAACGAGTACAGATCCACTGTACGCCACCAAGACGATCGGTCCTGTGACCGTCAAGATCGTCGAAACGAAGGACATTACGCCTCCTCCAAAGGTGCTAGATGCTAAGTTCTTAGACACAGCTGTCGGTCTTACTATCACGTTCGACCGAGCGGTTGATCGAACGACACTTACAGCCGATAATTTCGCCTGCAACGTACTGTTTGACCTCCCTTTAGCGACGGATTCGACGAATTACTGTGGTGTATCTCCATCGTGTACGTGGCTGACAGGGTCCGCGTCGATCCGATTCGTATTCGGGCAAGGCGTTAGAGTTGTACCAGGTAGTGCTCTAACGTTACGGGGTAATCTGTTAAAGTCCACTGCGACCGCAGCGCTAGCAGCACCGACGACGACAGTGATGATCAGTGCGCCGGATAAGCCTCCACAGCCACAGGTGCTAGTAACCGGAGCCACTTCTCTTGGTATGTGCGACGACCTCGTGCTAGACGGTTCTAGTTCTTCAGGATCCGGCGGCCGTCCGATGACGTACACGTGGATACTACTTAACACTACAAACGTGACTTCTGTCGCTGTAAACGCCGTCACAGCTCTACTAACGTCCGCTGCGACCACGAACAACGTCACGATAAAGATGAGTGCATCTTTACTGGAAGCGGATGGCACGTACTCGCTTATCCTTCAAGCCAAGAACTTCTTCGGTAAAACAGGCAACTCGAACGAGATCCTCGTTAAAAAGTCCGGAATGGCTCTTCCGGCTGTGTCTATCAAGGGTGGGAACTTACAAAGAGTTTATCGTGCGAATGAACTGGTGATCACTGCTACTGCCAGCTATCCGTCGTGTTCTGAGTCGGTGTCAACAGATACTGATGCTTCAGTATCAACCGGTGTGAACATGGCGTTCACGTGGCTTCAAGTGACGGGAGATCTGACATCTACGCAATTCAAATCGACCAGTCCGAACCCGCGTATTCTCAAGTTACCAGCTAGGACTCTAACCGTGGGGGTGGGCTACGTGTTCCGGCTTATAGTGGCCATGACATCCAACCCTAAGGTGAACAACAGCGCCGACGTACAGATCAACGTGGTGCGTACAGACTTGACGGCGTTGATAGCGGCGGGAAACAGATCGATCGGCGTGGAGCAGGATCTGGTGCTGGATGGATCGCTATCCGTCGATCCAGATGGCATTCAAAACTCGGTATCGATGCAGTATTCCTGGACGTGCTGGACGCTACACACAACTACTCAAGTGTACGACGTTGCATGCTTGACTGCCACGAGAGAGACTTTAACGCTCGACTCAAAGGCGAAGATTACTGTGGCTGCCAACACGGTGAACCCGAATACGGTGTACAAGTTCGCTCTAACCGTATCCAAAGACACTCGAACAAGCAGCACTAGTGTGTTTATAACCATGACGCCTGGATCTCCACCTCAAGTTTCAATCGAACCATTAGGCTCCGCGAAGGTAAATGCTAATGACCGAGTGATCCTCAAAGGAAAAGCAGTGTCTAAACTCCCGCTTACTAAGACGGAATGGACGCTGGTGGGGGCGTCGGACGCTACGATGAGCTCCATCTTCGCCGTCCCTCGTGGACGTCTGATGATGCTTCTAAGCGAGGGAAAACTTACACCCGGAGTGTCGTACAAGTTTCAACTTAATGCGACGGATTCCTCCGGACAGACAGGCTCAGCGATGATTACAGTCGTTGCTAACTCACCTCCTAGCAGCGGATCACTAACTGTAACGCCAGCAATTGGTTACGCTCTTGAAGACACATTCTCTCTACTCGCAAGCGACTGGGTGGACGAGGACTTGCCGCTTAAGTACACGTTCAAGTACATTAAAGGTGCTACGTACTCTGGAGAGAATGAGATCGCGTTGGGAGCGTCTGTACCGGATGCACTCTTTCAATCACAACTTGGACAAGGAGGAGGTGACAACAACACCGTCACGCTTGTAGTGTACGTTCAAGACGCACTGGGAGCAACGACGCGAGTGACCAAGGAGATCCAAGTCAAACCGATGGTGGTAGCTGCAGCGGATCAGGCGGCGTATCTGGCGAACAAGACGAACGCAATAATGGCCGAAGCGCTATCTGGGGATCCAGGAAAGGTACTTAACACTATCAACGCGCTGGCAGACATGGTAAACGGGAAGGAGGAGATAGCAAACGGAACGACGGGAAATGTGTCGACCCCTGCTACAACCATGAAGAGCTGTCCGACTTCCAATTACGTTGAGTGTGGCGGAAAGGGAAGTTGTGCACGAGAGCCTACAGGATGTTTAGCTTCGAATGTGGATTGTATCGTCACGTGTGTGTGTTTTAGCGGATATTATGGTGACAACTGTGCGCTGGATGAGGCGGCGATGGCAGCGAAGAGTGCGGCGTTAGCGACGCTTCTCGGTGCGATGACGAAGGCCTCAGCGTCCGTAGATGTTACAGATGTGGCGGCGTTGGAGCAACAGGCAGCAAGTGTGGTGACATTGACTAAGAGCGCCACTATCCTTGACTCAAACTCGCAGAAGTTGGTATTGAACGTTATGGACAACATCTTGGCTGCCCCCGTGCTCACACCGGCAGCGACGGCGGCGGTGGGCAACACCATCTCCAACCTTCTAGAGATCGATAACTCAGGCGCAAAGACGACAACGCCAGCATCAGCAACGATGAAGAGCCCAACGTCGACGCCTACGACCACTACTAAGACTCGACGGTTGACTGATTCGAGTGGAGATTATAGCGGCGGTACGGACGCTGCAGTCGGAGACAGTGATACTAGCTCCTCCGTCGGGAGTACGTCGAGCTCAAGTGGCAGCACGATTCCGGACGAATTTGCGGCTGAGAAAGCTCACGCTGCCCAGGTTGCCAGCACTATTGGGAAGTTGCAGACGGCTATGCTTTCGTCTGCAGTCGCAGGCGAAGAACCGGTCACTCTAGTTACCAAGAATCTTCGCCTCGTAGGAGCTCGTGATACAGCGTCTCAATTCTCCAACGGACGAACGGTTCAACTTCCACTCAGTGCTGCTCAGATCGCAGCTAACTACACACCAGCTTCCACAACATTTCCGACGGATTTCGCGACATATCTGAAGAGCGGGACGAACGGCAGTATAAGTGGCTCTGGAGCCGACGAAACAGACGAAGACGACCCGATTGTGGACTTCCAGTCCAACGTCTTCGCTAGAAACCCATATGCGTTCGATAACACGTCGATTAACTCGCGCGTCATGACAGTTAAAATGAGTAGTAACGGCGAAGAGGTCGCAGTTCACGGTCTGCAGACTCCGTTCCGCTTGTTTATGCGAAATCTTTTGCCTGTCACGTTGCCGTCGAACGATACTGCTGGGAACACTACTGCGTCGTCTAGCGAGAGCGGCAATAATAGCTCGAATGGTGCACAGCGCTACACGTTCTACTGCTTGGAAGACACCATTGATGTTAAGTATTTCAACTGTACGGCCATTGAGGAGCTTATGACCGTGCAGTGCAATGGTTCAAGCTATGCCGGTGAAGCTACGTGTCCTGTACGTCAGCCGTCGTGTACGTATTGGGATACAACAGCCGGAACGTGGTCGTCCGATGGCTGTCAGGCAGTAGGAACCACAGATGACGGCCTCTACACGATCTGTGAGTGCACGCATCTGACCGATTTCTCCTCTGAAGTTACGCAGTCATTGAGTCTCGTGACGGAGCATTTCATGAACGTCGTAACCCACCAGGTTACGGCCGAGGACGTGGAGGAGAACTTGCTTCTTATATTGACTATGACTGGCTTCTTCCTCTTCTACGTTGTCTCAGTCTTCTACGTGAACCGCTGGGACTATCGAGACCGTCGTAAAGCGATGCGAGCGACACGGCAGATGAAGAGAGGCGCTGCACCTCCTGATAAGCTCAAGCTGCGGTCTCTGTTCCAGGAACCAGAGTATTTGCAAGCCAAGGACTGGCGCTCCAAGCTGCGCGCGGTGGTCGTAGGCTTTGGACGCGGACTGAAACTAAACCACAAGCTGCTGTCCATCGTGTTCAGATACAACGAGAATTACTCTCGCGCGCAGCGACTGACGGTCGTCTTCACTCTTGTTGCCAGTCACATGTTTGTCAACGCGCTGCTGTATCAACTCAAGAAAGGGCCGAAGAGTGTCGGAACGTCCGTCGTGTGTGCAGTAATCACTATGATGTGTCTGCTTCCGGTGGGTTTTGTGCTCATGATGATGTTCAAGAAGGCCGGGCGGACGCAGAAGTACCTCATCCGATATCAGGTAGAAGACGACGTCGGGAACATCGTGGAAGTGGAGACAGATGCCTACGGACGCGCGAAGGAGTACTCCCCAGCTGAACAGCTCTCTATGGACCTAGCAGTCCTTGCCCGCGGTGTCGATATGAACGCTTTACGACTGGTACACGACAATCTGGAGCAGCAACAAGGTCTTGAGACTCGAAGCGGTCAAGTGTGTCGCGGTATTTTCCTGGCGTTGTATAACCGGGATGTAGACGCGAAGCCGCCAGAACATCACGAAGGAGACGTCGATGACGACCCACTGGCTGGAGTACTAGTGCAGATCAAGGCGCATCTAAGAGAGCAGAAAACTCAGTCGCACAATGAGGATACGCACAGACAAAGCCGTCTTCTGAGCGCCTTACCGTTTAAACGGCACTCTTCGGAAGCAGCGCCATCGGCAGAGTCTGTTACGGATATACGTGCTGGAATGATGCCGCCGGCAGCTCCAGTACTGGTGGATCTGAAGCGTATCGATGAGGAGGAAGAAAAGATAGTTGTGACAGAGCGTAAGGCGCTCGCGTTGAGTCAATTGTGCACCATGATGAAGCGGCAAGGCGGCGAAGCACTGATCAATAGTATGCTGAAGTTTGACCCCCTGTTGGTATCCGCGGCGTCAGCTAAGTCGATCGCTGCCATCTGCGAACGCCTGGACGTTCTCGAAGAAGAGGATGAAGACGACGTTAATGACGAGAACACAAACCCTCAAACGAGCGAAGAAGAAGCAGCAGCAAAAGCTGTGTTGGCGTTGCAAGCGTGGCTGGTTAAGTGCAACGAGTCTTGTGAAGCGCAGCAGACGAACGCGCGTGTGATCGTGTCCAAGGCACAGGCAGAACTGGAGCGTACCGAGACTCAATTGAAGAAACTACGCAACGCCATTGGCAACGAGTTCGACCGCCGTATATCTGAAGCCATGGCGATCGAACTCAACGGACCGAACGTCAACGATCTACTCGACAAGAGCCGACAGAGCGTGCGTCGTGTAGCCCGTCGACGGCCAAAGGACCAGAAGGCGGAAGCAACTCTACGAGAGGATAAACGCCGTATCACAGTGACTATCAAGAAGGACACCCAGGCCGTTCTCAAGGCCAATCAAGCGCAACTCGTTGAGAAGCGCAAGGCCATTAAGAAGGCGAAACAAGCCGCTAGAACGGAGCAGCGGCGACTGAAGCGTGAGCGCAAGCACGAACAAGACAAGATACTTGAAGGATTACGCGGAATCGCACGGCTTAAGAAGCGTCTGCGACTGTACTTAGAGGCCCGAGAAGAACGCAAGATAGCGGCGCTACCACTTCATGAACGCCAGGCGTATTTGACTGAGAAGGAGCAACTCAAGAAGATCCAACGCACGTCCAGACTGCTGTACAACGCATTCTTGCGACGCCAGCCAGCGCATCAAACTAAGCCGTTGCTGCCGGAATGGGTCGTGTACTTGTCGTACACAATCTGCGGCGTCTGGAGCGCCTGGTGCGTCTACTTCGTGCTCATGTTTGCCTTCACTATCGATCAAGTGGAAGCGCAACTTTGGGTGACGTCTCTGCTCTCAGGTTTGGCGCTTAGGTACCTCATCTCGGATCCGCTCAAAGTGTTCTTCCGCATGGGTCTTATGCCTATCGTCGCGGCTGGAGTTCTTGCCAACTCGGGCTTCTTTAGCGCTCTCAGCTCGGAACCCTTGGCGTTCGGAGCTGCTGTAGTCGCGGTGGGTGCCGGCAGTATGGCTGAGTATGTGGAGAAGAATCGACGGGAACGTCGCAGCCAGCGCAAACTTTCCAAAGCGAACTCGACGAAACTAGTGCCGGTGAGTACGGCAGAAGAAGAGAACAGTGCTGCAGAAGGTGAACCAGTTCACGTAGACAAGGTGGTGGAGATGGGACGCGTGGACGCAAACGACAGCGGAGACGACAGTGAAGAAGAATCGGAGAGGACGAACGACTCGTTCATAGACCTCACCCGGCTCAGCGTGCGCGACAGCGTCTTCAATCAACCTTCGCACGGACCGCCCAAGCTTGCAGTCAAGAAAGGCCCACCCGTTGTGATGCTGCGGTCGAGTGGGGCAGTCATAGCTGAGCCACCGCTGACTGAGTGTGCGTCGGCGGTGCCGGTGGATCTTACACGAGAGTGCGCGTGTGGCATGAAGGTGTTGGATGCGCAATGGACTGAGCATGAAGCTGCACACCCCTCGTCTGAAATCGTAAGGTGCCGTGTTGGATGCGGGAGATCCATGCAGGCTCGAGGACGTGACGCACACGAGCGCAGCCACTGCCGACTGATCATGTGTGACTGCGGCAAGATGGTGCCGACTCCGTCACTGGAGCTGCATCGCACTGCCGTAGATGCAAACGACGGTGTGCTGTCACCTGGTGTCGTTCCTGCGGACCGGGACCCGGTCGTTCCGTGTAGACTACCTGGTTGTGCAGCGAGTATGCGTGCGTCTCGCCGTGATGACCACGAGAAACACGACTGTTTGTTTCGACTTGTACCGTGTCGGCGCTGTGGCGTCGAAAACCTCGCCGGGGAGATGGATACGCATTTGTCTCGTGAATGCACGCAACGACGACAGTCTCAACTGACGCTCTGTGTGTGTGGCAAGATGGTCAGGAGAGGCTCGATGGAGACGCATCGGACCAACGAATGCAGTCGAAGAGAAGCTACCAGCGACGAAACTGTACAGAGAGCACCATCACTGTCCGTTCTGGTGGAATGTAGACTACCGGGTTGTACTGCTCGCGTGGTCGAGACGCTGCGAGAGAGTCATGAACGTGACTGCAGTTTCCGTCTAGTCACGTGTCCGCAGTGTTCAACTGAGCATCCTGCAATGAAAATGGAGCAGCATTTAACCGGGTGCACTAAAAAAACAGAGCCTCAACCGATTCTCTGTGCTTGTGGAAAACTTGAGACGAAGGAAGCTGCGCACTGCTGTACAGAAAGGGGTTCGGCTACAATTCAGCCACAGGCTTTACTCGTAGTGTGTCGCCTTCCTGGATGCAACGCACGGATGCGAGCAGCACTTCGCGAAGCTCACGAACGGCACGAATGCGCTCACCGCATGGTGACATGCATTAAGTGTGGCCAGGAGCGACATGCAGCAGACATGGAGACGCATCTGTTGGGCGAATGCGTTCTGCAGAATACTCAGCAGCCAGTAAAGCGACCCGTGAGTGCGTTTGAACCGCCTACTGACGCCGTGCTCAATATCAGCAAGAGAACCATTGAAGTTCCTCCTAGTCCCAAAAAGAAGACTACAAGACTACCTGCGATCACTACTGTTATCGACAGTGAAGCTTCGACTTCACCGACTTCCCCTACAATCGCTAGTCAAACAGTTAGTGTACTACCTGGAAGTGTGGAGTCGACGGATGAAGCTTTGAAGGGCGATCAGATGTTCTCTCGACGAGATACACATACAGCATCGCGAGCCACTACATCCCGTTCTGATGGAGCGTCTTCTATTGGTAGAGCCCAGACCAAGCCACAGTTTTCTCCACGACTCGAGAATGACTTGTTGGGTCATTGTGTTCAGGACAGGGACCATCAAAGTGACATAAAACCTGGTAATTGCACCCGTTAGAGGTAAAAGGATGGGGATTATGAAGGTCCACCTTAGCTCCTTCAGCTAGAGTTGTGTCGTCTCCAAGGGAAGACAAAATAGTGGCTACGGTGCTTGCAGGTGGTACAATTTTACTCAAACCCACAGTGACAAATACAATCGAGGTTATCGAGTTTACACTGGGGGAAGAATTCGCGGAGGTCGAAGTAAAACGAAGCCACCTGCCCTCGTAATGGAAAGCATCCGCCGATATTTATACAAGGAATTACACTGATCATCACGCTCAAGCGACTAGCTCGCAGTAGTGTTCTGCCGAATATTATCAATTTCCTGCAAGCATATTCGACGACATCCGAGCTTATAGACCTACTGTTGACCCAGTCGATTTTAAATCATCGGTTAGTACAGTATTGAGCTCATGTTCACAGCGCATTATTACACTAAGCCCATATTATCTGTATTTATCCTGGCACATCGAAGAGGCAAATCGAAGGCATTCATCGATTCACTCAATTGTCGTCGTGAATAGGGGCGTGCCGTAGGACCACACCATGTTGATTGTTCATTGCTTCTCCGCTGTCTGGGTGCGGACGTGGAGGGTTAAGCTGTTTAATCTGCTACTCGCCGTCCAAATATCCAATCAACACATCTACACGGATTTGCTGGTTTGCTATTGCATGACACATGCACCTCCACATTAAGCCTGAATTGGCCAAATATTAATGAGACTTTAACAACTCGGCTAGAAGTAGTATCTCGAGGCGCCGGAAGTATATTGTTTTCAGGGATCATTGCTATCGTAACGATTGTAACGCTACGGCTGAGAGGAAGGCGTCGAATGCATGTACTCCGGAATACTTCACATGGACACCGAGCTGATTAATGGCATGAGCCTGTCAGATTTGCATATTTTCCCCTTAGAGCATCTCCACTCGAGCGTGTTATTGCTAATCAAGAAAATATTTTTCCGTAACAAATGCTAAAAATAGCTTACGCCATCCCAGTCGGTGCTCTATTGCTATCTAAATTTATAAATTTCAAGCAGGTGGGCTATTCCAAATATGAATAGAGCGCGAGATCTATTGCAACAGCTGCATTCGGCAACGGACTACCAGAGTACAAAAGCGTCATCCACCATTCTACAATGGGACGAGGGCGCAAATGGGAGACTCTGCAAGATGAAGCGCTAGTTCGCGCATATTTAGACCTCTCTCAAAACGCCATTCAAGGTGCAGAGCAGAAGGCAGCGTCTTTCTGGGATTCAATTCTCAATCGATTTAATAACGCAACAAAGCCGAAGAAGGAGGAAGTTCGTACTGCGCAAGCGCTTCGCAATCGATGGTCTAGTATTTCTCACAATGTGGCCAAATTCGTGGGGTGTTATAGTGTTATTAAGGCCCGTAATGAGTCAGGCAAGAGTGCGGATGACGTTATGAAAGACACTCGATTACTATTCAGAGAGCAACAAGGATCCGAGTTTTCTTTCGAGAGTTGCTGGTTGATTCTGCAGAAATGCCCGAAGTTCATGGATGGGATTAGAACCCGTGGGTCCGGATCTAACGCTGGTGTGGCAGGTGAAGTAGAGAAGGAGAGGCCAACAGGACGAAAAAAAGCCAAGACTGATCTAGCCGCGGAAATCGAGGATTCTAAGAAACTGAAACAACTCGTGGATGACAACAAAGAGCGAAACTCTGTGATCTTTGCGCAAATGAAGCGCAAGAACGACTTGATTGAGGAGCAGCTTACAATGGACCTGTTTAAGACAGACCCGAATTCTGAAGAATCCAAAACCTTTTTCAGTTTCATGCGCAAGAAGCGTCTAGCCTCTATCATGGATAGAGAGGCAGCTCGAGAACTAGGAGCGTGCAAGACAAATGTCAAAACTCACCTGAGCCAGATGCCGATGTAGCTATACGTGTCAACGGTACGGTTGGAAATGACGCTGGTTCTATCGAGGAATAAGTAGCTCGTCCCGCCATTTAAGACAATCTATGAACACGATCATTGACTTGCTTTAACCTTAATAAACAAATTACCACAAAAACAATCGTCGAGTCCTTGCCATTATCAAAGTTAAAAAAAATTAAAGTAGCAAGTCCTACCATAAAATACTTGAAATGTATTAATGTGTACCATTCCAACTCCAGAAATGTCGGCAAAGTACCTCTCGCATGGCTAAAGATGCGCTGTTGTCGTGAAGAACTTTAAGGCGCTTGCATATCTCCATTATTGAACCCGCCAAGCATTCATCCGCTGCTGCAGACACGTGTACGGGTTCGAGGGGTTGCTGCTTGGCGGTTGCATTCAAATTTTCTGTACCGTACGGATCAGGAAGGTAGTCAGGCACGTTTTCTCCTCGCAACTCGATCACCATGTTATGTAGAATGAC
>NW_008649034.1:105098-107975 GCF_000247585.1 Phytophthora nicotianae INRA-310
CTCTTAGGTACTCTATGGGAGCTGATCTAAGCGAATATCGCTATGACTTCACAAAATCTAGGACCGTCTCAGTATTCGTAGAGGTGCTATATCTAGCATCGCTTTGGCTGGTTGCCCTGCCTGGCAAAGTATTTGTAGCTGCTGTATTCCATGCTGCAGTACGCCATGTACATCCATCCTGTCGCCTTTGCGTAAATCAGCGCCAACAAAAGACCGTCCTACAATATGGTGCCGCAACTATCACCAGCTGAACTATTGACACGATTTCGACTCAACGCGCGAGCTCATCTGTTGAACAAGAAACAACTAAGATGCCTACGGACGGACGGGCAGCAAACCCCTTTGTATGTATGACAATCTTTGAACTTGTGTGCCGGGGACTAATAGCTTACTGCACGACGGCTTACCAGTTGACTCACCATTTGCCAATCCATGCGCAACCTATCCTAAAGCAAACGGTATCCGTGTGACTTCGGTAGAACGGCTAGTCAATGCCATGCCTTTAGCGATGAATCTCTCTTCTTCTTCACCAGTTTACCACCTTATCCATTTCTCATTCCGCAGTTTGCTTTCTTTCAATCATAACCACCACCACCAAGCGATGAAGCTCCTGTCCGCCGTGTCCACCGCTTTCGCACTCATCGCTGCCTCCGTCAATGGCACACCCATGTTACGCCAAGAAGCAGAAGGCAGCAGTAGCTGCACACTTACTGGTACATACAAGTCCGGCACCGACATCTCGTCCTGCAGCACCGTCACCATCAGTTCGCTGTCCGTGCCGGCTGGCGTCACGCTGGACTTGAGCAAGGCCAAGACCGGAGCCACCATCGAATTCACCGGTACCACCACCTTCGGTACGGCTAAATGGGATGGCCCACTAGTGCTACTCACCGGTAGCAGCCTTACCGTCAAGGGGTCTGGCACACTTGACGGGCAAGGCTCTTGGTACTGGAAACAGGGCACGTCCATCAGTCGCCCGGTCTTCTTCCGCATGAACAAGGTCCTCTCCTCAACAGTGTCGGGTTTCACACTCAAGAACATGCCGTATCGCACTTTTAGTATCCTCAACTCACAGAAGACAACCATCAGTGGGCTCACGCTTGATGCCAGCGCCGGTGATGATTTGGCCAAGAACACGGACGGATTCGACTTGAGCGGCAACGACTACGTGACCATCACCGGTAACAAGATCTACAACCAGGACGATTGCCTCGCCATGCAGTCCAGCACCAACACGGTCTTCAGTAACAACTACTGCAGCGGCGGCCACGGCATTTCGATCGGTTCCCTCGGTGGTTCGACTGTTAGTTCGTCCGATACGGTCTCAGGTCTGACTGTGAGCGGTAACAGTATCGTCAACAGCGTCAACGGCATCCGTATCAAGACAATCATCGGTCTCAAGGGCCTCGTCTCCAACGTGAAGTACAGCAACAACAAGCTGTCGAATGTGGAAAACGCCATCGTGTTCCACTCAGACTACAGCAAGTCCGAGGGCGGATACACTGGATCCCCCACCAGTGCAGTTACTATCGAGGATATTACCGTTTCGGGTTTGTCCGGTACGGCCACCAACTTGTACGACATTGTGGTGAACTCAAAGGTGGTGTCGGACTGGTCGTTCTCCGGCATTACGGTCAGCGCGTCCAAGACGGGCACGTGCAGTGGCCAGCCCAGCAGCATTGACTGCTAACGTCTCTGTATACCAGACTACGTATTTTGCTTGGTTTTCGTCCGTGTGAACTCTAGAACAGTAGCTACGCATGGAGTGGTTACTAGTCGACAGAGAGGTCAAGTAAATAGAATTAATGTTTGAGTTCGAGAAGTGCGCGATCCATTCCATCCTTCGTATTTCTGCAGCCGTGGTCGGTCACTCGCTTTCGTCACGAAGCCGCGAATTCGTCCCCTCAGAATCCGTCCGAGTCGAATCGTATCGCTTAACAAATTTGTAAATCCAGCGCCATGTTGCGCTTTGAACAGATACAGGACATGTAATCCTCGTGGCTCCAACCATGCCAATCTGTCAAGAGACAGGATTATATCTGTTGACAATTGATTCTCCACAACCCGATGGCAGATGATTGCCACGCCCATTTCGTTAGATTGCACCACATGGGTAGTCAAACGTACAGCAAAAAAGGGCATCGCCACATTTTATGTATGACGGGCATTGCTACGCACATCGGGATCTCAACGTGACTCAAAGGAACGGTGCCTTGTCTTCAAAGATGCTGGAGCTAAACTCGCAGGCTCGATTGTACAATACGAGGAATCAGGCAGCATTCATAACTTTCCAGCGGTCAAACGAAGAATGGATTCAGCTGCCGAAGACAGCATCTCAATGTCAATAATGTACCGTTTTGCTGGCAATTTCTTGGACACGACAGCTGCTATCGACAGTTCTAAGAACGTTTGAATTTGACAGCACGAAAACACGCTGAGATCCAGATACCGGTACAAATGCTGTACACAGTACAAAATGGTAGTCGCGCTGTACAGCGCGACTATCATTTTGTTGCTATGTTGTACGCGGGGCATTTGATTAAAGGTGGCGACCAGCAATATCTACGAGAAAGAAGATTTTAATCCACGCTCCTTCAAGGTCGGAGTAAATGCATCTACGAGCTCGAAGTATCGAGCTAGTAACCTCATGACCTTATGAACAAATGTAGTCCTGGTCTCAGGAACAATCTTTCCTGAGAGGGTCCAGACATTACACGAACATGTAACTCGTACGTTTCTACGTAGTAGCACTGCCGTCAAATTCGTCGAAAACACTTGTTGTACTCAAAACTTGAGCCCATGGCCACCCACGCACCGATTTAGCACAAAAGCTTGCTGCTTTCAGGTTTGGCAATCGGATCTGACAGCTGGTACACG